>NC_056744.1:932159045-932371545 GCF_019279795.1 Protopterus annectens
AGTACTTCAACTTACTTAACACAAATATGTACTAGTCCTCCAAAGCTAGATTAATTATAAACTGAGCAAACAACAAAAAGGTCAGTTGCTGTCATCTACAAACACCCACCCATCTAGCATTTACAGGCAGTATGTTAACTGTATAGACCTCAGAGTTTTGTTTGTTTAAAAATAATGGCCATAGTAATGTATTTCAGTTTGATTTCAATTAATTTGCTACCACGATGCACATTAGTCCTGCAAAGTCAAATATTTAATCTCAAGCAAATGAAATCAGGGTCAGTCATTTTCATCCACATTCAGACCACCTTCCCAGTAATTATAGCCACTTTATTGACTTTGTGCACCTTGGATATTCAGTAATAAAATGATGGCTCCACTAGCCTGCCGAAGTAGAGTATTTCTTTATGGTTCACAAATACACATTACTCTTGCAAAGCCACATCCACTGCCTATTATGTCTGGTTGTCTGCCAAGGTAAAAAAGTACTTACTGCAGTACAGACCATCAGAGTGAGCTGCATTCCTGTAGATCTCCCCAGTGCAGCTGACTATGGACTCCAATGAACATTTCCTCTGTAACCACGAAATCCATTTCTTTCATTAAAGTGTCCAGGTGTCTGCTTCTTTTTGCCCCATCCATGATGCAGACAACCAATCAGAGATCTCGTGGGCTTTATTGACTGGTTGTCTAAATCATGGGTAGGACAAAACAGAAATACATCTTTCTCATAACATGTCCCCTCTACAGCCATGGTTGTTTTGAGCAAAGATACCACTGTACTGGCATCAGTCTGTTTCTTGTATCCCTAAAGCCAGTTATGCTTGTAGGCACTTCAGTTTTAAAACACTAGATTGGAGAGATGTGGTGTTAGTCAGCTATGTATTTCTGGGAAAACATTAAAAAATAGAAGTTCTGGGAAAGTATAGTTATGTGAGGTTGTAAAGGGAAAGCTTGCAGGTACTGTAATGAAGTATTTCTGCATAGCAATTGTGGTATATCCATTCAGAAAACTAACTGTAGGAAAAAATGAGAGAGTGATATGAGACCTTAAGAAGACGTGATAGCGGTAAGGGTGTCTTGCAGTCCAGAACAGTCACAATTGCACTGGAATCTGGAGCGACCATTTTAAATAGAGTTTGGGCTTTATTGGTACTTGTCCTTTGATCATGAATCCTTTTATTTTACTGTTTGCATTGATATATCTATCTATATATATATATATATATATATATATATATATATATATATATATATATATATAGATAGTTATCTAAGGCAGCCACAAATTTTCATTCTCGAACTGTGCCAAAAAACAAAGGGCAGTCTGAACTGGTGTGCAGTAAATGGTTATTTTTTCATTGTTGTAGAATGTGGCTTTCTCAATGCAAGCATAGCCTTTTAATCTTTACTAAATGTCAGTACCTAAAAGGAAGCTTATTAAAAGCAAATAGGAGCAGGGAACTCATAATTATGGTGTGTTTTCCTTTGTAAGAACAGATACCATGGCAACCTTGCATTTTATCAAAAAAATGCAGCGATAATCACAGGTTATACTGGGCTAACTATAATTTTGATGAAGTACTTCTGTCACTGGCAACTTTAAATGCTTAGCTTTTCCCAGTCTTAATTCTAGCAGCGTGAAAAGGTGTACCATGAACAGTCATGAATATTCTACAGTGCATGCCCTGGTTTTGAAGTTAAAAGTAAGCCAGGAAACTGACTGCTACTGTGAGACTCGTAACCACAAGTCCTGAAAGAAAGGGGCAGAATGTGATAAACTGGCTGATGTGTATATTAAGTTCAAGATTGCTGTGTCTAGGACTATGCCCATTTCTGTAAGTCACAGCAATCTTGGACTTACTAAATATGAAATTAAGGGGAATGTAGAAGGGTGCTAAAGGGCTTGCCGTCTAGAAAAATTATTTAAAAGTAGAGCAGCAGATTTTCCCACTTACTGTTGATCCTTTGAATCACCCATTTTCCTTATCTTTGGACCTTATACCTGCATACCGGTGGCCTTGATGTTGCTACCTCACAACATTATTCACAGCAGGATCAATTTATTTCTAAAAACGCTGTAGGTAACTGTCTATTTGCTTTCATGTGTATTTGTAAGGTCCTCATTTTATAATAGATGGGCAATATCAGGAAACTACACTTAGAAAAATGTAAGGTCCTCATTTTATAATAGATGGGCAATATCAGGAAACTACACTTAGAAAAAAAGTTTTAGAGTATTGAAGCATGAGACTTCAGAAGATTTACTGCTTTTCATTCCTGATTTGCTTATATAGTTTCACTTAGAGTTCACAGCTTCATATTAAGCAACAGTCATGAGATTATTTTGACATTCAGTGTAAGTTTCAGTAAAAACGATGCAGTTAGAGAAAGTATCTTACTGCTTCTGATAACAGAGCCGCATTGGTGCAGCGGTAAGTGTTGTCACCACAAAGCAAGAGGTTCTCTGGTTTGAATCTTGGCTGGGGTGCCTTCTGTGTGATGTCTGCATGTCCTCCTTGCATTCGTGTGGATTTCCTCCAGGTGCTGCAGTTTCTTCCCGCATTCCAAAGACATGCATCTGGACTATGTGTCCACTGCAAATGGGTTCTGTCCCAGTCTGACTTTCCCAGTAAACAAATGTTAAATAAATAAATAAAACAGATTATTAGTTCTCTGAAATAGTTCTTTGTAAACTATCTGTGTTTAAGCACACCCAGTTGTCTGTAGAAGTCAGTGCTGGAGTACAGTAGGAAACAGAGATTTTCAGTTTCTCAGACTTTTACAGACATGCAAACGCACAAGTGGGTACACACACACACACACACACACACACACACACACACACACACACACACACACACACACACACACACACACACACACACACACACACACACCTTTGAAACCCTGCATAATATTTGCAGTAAAACTAGCAGAAGTTGTTAGTTTGTTTGCTATAAAAGAGGTGCCACAAGCTTCAACTCTATTTACCCCATTTTAACTTCTGTATGGCCAGCAGCAAAGAAGACTACTTGATATTACTAAGGAAACCTGGGAAGAAAAGAAGACATCATATAGCTTTCAACCTGTCAGCACCAAAATTAGGGACAAAGGACCCAACTCAGAAAGTTGACAGAGTAAGAGTATGTGAATTAAACATGCATTCTTGTAGCTGTAATGAATGCCATTATTTTTAATTTGTAGTCTACCACCATTTCCTCAAAACATTAGTGAATTTCTCAGGTCCTGTCTTGATACTGGAACTGCAGGGCTGGTGCATTTGGTGCCATCTAGTGAGGGCAATATACTCCTCACAACTTGAGCTCCTCCTTACCTATAAACCCATGTCCCTGCTACTTTCTCTAGATCTCATTGTTGCCATTAAGACAAAAATGTCTCCAAACAGCTGGAGAATTTGGGGAGCCTGTTTGCTTGTATTTACTGCCGTTAAGGTTTAACCTTTTCTTATCATTTGGCATAACTTTATGTAATTTGTCATCAGTAAACCTCTTCAGTGCTTTTCTGATCATTTAATTTAGTTTCTTCTCTCTCTCTACTCTTTTTCTCATCTCCCTCCTTCCCTACCCAGACATTTCTTCGGCTGTTGTCTAAGTTGGGACGTCCTCTCTTCCTTTACTTTCCTGGTGAATCTGGGTAAGGTGATTTGTTGCAATACTGCTGCGTTTTAAGTGAAGTAGTTTGTGGTTGAGATGGATAATGATGGCAAATCTGCTTTTAAGAAGTGTATGTCTTGTGGGCATTAAATCCCAACTCAGGACCCACATGATTTGTATTTGATGTATTTAGGGGCTTCCCACTTGACTAGTGATTGTATCATTTGTAAAACCTTTAATTCCAGGACTGTGGCTAAATGCCAGTGCAAACTCTACATAAAGGGTATTATTATCCCTTGGACTGTGCACAGACCACATCCACTTAGGTGTCTACCCCAAACAGCCAAAAATAAAGAGCAAGGCTTAAGAGCTGCCCATTTCAGAGAAGATAGCTTCAGCTAAAACCCATAGGGATTTTTCCCATCTTCCTTGCAGGGAAATGCCTGGCTACACCTACTAAGCCTTCTTAACACCCATTTACAGGAGTCCTCATGTGCTACAGTGGAGAACAACTCCAAGTTAATTTCATCCAGACCTCCTTAGCCAGCATCAGTTGGGTCTCTTAGATCTCGCAGAAGTCCCACACAGGTGGAGTAGGAGTATATAATGTTGGCCGTTGTCAAGGCGTAGTTTTGCTTTGGTATACTCACAGCCCTGACAGTTCCTATTGTAGGCTGGGAAGTTCCATCTAATAACCTTTCTACCATTCCTCCTCTTCAGGGCCTGGTCTTATCCCTTTCAGTGACAGAATTGGCACTAGCTGTCATGTCAAGCTTCACAATGCATGTAGGCCTTACATATACCCCACAGCATTGGCTTCAGCACCTGTAACATCAGTGCCATACCCTTTGGTGCTGACAGTTATTAGGTCCCTGGAATTTGGGGCTGCATCTTTGGCACCAAGGGGGTTGGCCCAGATGCTGTACTCTATGTCTAAGCACTTAGCATGTAGTGCTTTGGTAAAGAAGATCCCTGGCATGGTATCTGCCTATGAGCTTTCTGTGTCAGCAGTCATGTGGACCTTGCTATATTGGCTCTTACTTCATTGGCAATGATGACTGTGGTCCCTGGCACTTTGATGGCTTCCCCATCGCAGAAGGAAATTACTCTTAGCTTCTATATGCTTATTATGTCAGCAGTACTAATTAAACTCCAAGGTACCGCTGAGGTTGAAAACTTGAGTCGAGCTTTACTCACACCCCCCCGGGACCAGAGTATTTCCAGGTCTGGACCAGTGAGATCCAGAGAATACTCTTCCCAAAGATGTTTTTTGAAGACTTCTGTCATAGCCACCCATGAAAGAGAAAGTGTAAGATGAACCACTCTGAATACAGGTATGGACAATGGGGAGGTCTCCCCAAAATCCCTAAAGGAGGGCACTTCCTTCAGTGAAATTTTGGAAATAATGAGGCAGAGGGGATCAAGACCCACATAACTGATCTTCCCTGGGGAACAAATATTACTGGAGGCCTATAACTGCTCTTCCCTAGCAACATGTGTAGTGCTGCTCAAAAAAGTAAACTGGTTATGGTAGAAGCCAGTTATTTAGGAGTATGTATAGGAAGATGGGGTGGCAAGACTGTAACTGGGAAAATACAGGCCATATAAAGTCACCTGTACCCTCCAAAGTTGTATAACCCATCATTACAAGCCCAAAACCCATGGTTTTGTCTTGGGAAGGGGGTAGGTGTGTCACATGCATGTTGAAGTTGATGTCTGTGCCTTTAGGTCTGCCTTGGCAGTGAGAATTTGCCACAATGTTATTCGGGAAACTGTGTATTAGTCAGTTAACAAGCCAACGATTGCCATTTAATACTGTAAAAGATAACCTACAACAGAAAGATAGGCAGTTCATTTCTCATGATGAGGTTCAGAATTTGAGCAGGAAACTTCCTAAAAGATCTTTGAGGTGTGGAATGCAAAAGTTCAATCAGGGCTAACTTGTGGAATATACTCGGAGACATCACCTGGATTTTAAAACTGGGACTGGGGCTTCCAAATAAGAAATGTATCATCAAATCTTGAAATGTCAAATTACGGAAACACAAATTGTTGAACAAAAACATAGAATGAAAATCTAAAAAGAAAAAAAATAAGCATAGGGCCCCTCATACCCCAGTGACTTTATATGTAACATCTCTGAGAAAGCACAACTGTGGATAAAAGGAAAAAATACCTAAATCTAAGTGTCCTGCAGTCTCAGAGCAAAATGCCTTGTGTGGACACATCCCCTGACATACTGAAATACACACGCACCTTAAACCCATTCATACACCCACAAAACATATCATACTTTTGACACCACCTGATGTTGGCTTACACAATATAACATTTAACAGAACAGAAATCAGTCAAAATAATCATTTCCTGTTTTATGAAAATATTGTTCTCTCAACTGCCAGTCCACCCTGTTTCGACTTTTTGTACTGTAAATATTTGGTGGAAAGTAATCAAAGGTACTGTTTTCTTTTCATTTTGAATTGCAAAGCTAGGTGGGCAAATATTTTTATTCATTGTGTAGATTACAGAATGAATATGTGGTGTATGCAAATTGGTACCTACAGTAGTTCCATGGACATGTACTACACATACATATGTTGTCTGTGCCTGTCTGCCTGTCTGTGTGTATGTGTGTCTGTGTGTGTGTGTGTGTGTGTGTGTAAAGCATAGACTATGTAGAATGCAAGTGGCTGCTGTGCTGATGACACCTAAGTGTAATATACTGATACGTCATCATTGCATGTTGTTTCATTAGGATATATTACCAGATTGTGATGCTCTAGTCATATATTAGTGCTTGGATGCCTTTTTTCAGGCAGGAAATAGTTGGTCTTTCCATTTCCCTGTTGCAGTACTCATTACAATAGGGATCCCCTGCCAAGGACAGCCTGATGTCCAGCCAGTATACCAAAGCCTTTGAGGTTGCTTTAAGGTACACTGTACATCACACATATTCTACTTACATAGCATAGGGTGTAATGGTAACTTCTGGGTGCACCATCCTCAGAACTTCTTTGCCACCAGTCTGAACACCATCACTTGATCATCGGTCTGAACGCTCATTCCATTACTGGTTCTCTAAGCCATTTCAGATATGTTCCCCATTGTTTTTTCTTTTTTGTTTGTTTTTTTATCTTATCTTTTTCTTTTATATTGTTGTTGTGAGGTTTCATGTTATCCAAGAAGGGTAAATGCTAGTGTGGGAGATAAAGTCCCCATAAAAAACGCCACAAGCAGTGCTTGTTTTGTCTCAGCGTTTCCCATGACTATACATCCTGTTCAGTTTGTCAGGCCTTTGTTCCTAAGAATCTCTGTAGTCGGCTCTCTTCTTTGGCTTTGTTTTTGGAGACTCAACATCTTAAGCTTTCAGCTAATGACACGATGGAAGGAACTTCCCATTCCAAGATACAGCTGTCCGTGAAGAAGGCCGAGAAATCTAGGTCAGATTCTTCTGCTGTGCTGCTGGTCATCTTTCCCAAGACAAGTGAAAGCACGGAGGATAACCTGGCTCCACAGTTGGATTCTTCTACCGAGACCATTTCCGGAGGTCAGCATGAATCCAGCCTTACACATATCCAGGAGGCCTTGCAGACATCCACTTCAGACACTCGGGGGAGAACTGTGGATGATTATTTCAGAGGGGTCTAGGGGTGTTCTTCAGATTTTGGTCAGAGAGGAAGTCCTGACTACTACTATTGAATGCTGTCTGGGTCTGAGCCTTCTAAGGTTTATAACGCGGACATTCCCTTGAAGGTAAAACAAAAGACTAAGCATATTTCTCCAGCTATTAAGGACTTGCAGGGTGAATGACAGAATTTCTCTCAGGGGTTGTTTAATCCTTTGATGGCTTTGAAACCTCCTCATGGAGTTTCTGTTCCAGCTCCTCCTTGGTCCTGTACTCCACTTAAAAGAACCAGGGAACAGAATTTCTCTGAGGAGGAGGTGGGTTTAGATGAGGAATCCCTTGCTTACTCATCTCAGATTCCATCTCCTTTAGACTGTGGGTCTGAGGAAGAGGAATCTACTAGTCCTAACACTCCTTTCAAGGTAATTTCTTTTAGGAAAAGAATCTCCAGAATGACAGAGTTTTTTTTAAATGAGATTCTGCTCAGGTTTCTGTGGTGTAGAAGAGGTATTATGAGCTACTGTAAATGGAATCTCCTAGACCTTCTGCTGTTCCCTCCTGTTTTGGCTGCTTTGTTGGATGCCTTTTCTATTGCTTCTCAGCCCCCTGCCCGCAAGAAACCTGATAGATTTTATAGGGTACCTGAGGACTGTAAATTTCTATATAGGTGTCCTTCAGCTGACTCTTCTGTGGTGTCTGTGGCTTCTGACAAGCCATCTCAGTTGCTGCTTTGCACTAAATTGCTTTCTTTTGATAAAGATAGCAGAACCATGGAAAGGGTAGGCCAGAAGGTTTATACTTCTGCTGCCTTAGCTTTTAGGGCTGTCAGTTATCAGTCCCATATGTCCAAGTACATTTTGGCCCTTCTTTCCCAGGCCTGTCAGGTACTTTCTGATCTTTTTGACTCTGAAGGGAAGACCTCTGCTCTTTCCCTTGGGGACTTCTTCCCAGGTGGTTTGCCATTCTGTTAAGTGTAATCATGATGCAGCAGCAGATGCTTCTTTTCTAGGGCTGCTGCCTTTGGTTCTGTGATGAGGAGATATTCCTGGCTTCAGCTTCAACCTTTGCCTAATGATGTTAAGGCTAAGTTAGAAGAATGCTCCTATGGACACCAAACAGTTGTTTGGTGAAGCTGCTGATGATTTGTTTGTCTCTTCAGGATAAGTGCAAGGCCTTGCAATAACTTAAACATGTTTTTGTTTGTCCTGTGCGTAAACTTCGGAAAAATTACCCCAGTAAGCCAGCCTTTGTTCATAGGCAGTCTCACCCCCCCCCCCCCGGGTAAGAAGGGTGGGAACTGGACTCATCCTACTAAAGCTAACCAGACATGTGTGCCCCAGAAGTATCCTTTTCCTGACAAAACAGGTGCTGTCTGACTATCCTGTTTTTCTCAGCCACATTGCTCTTTCTCTTCGCCTTTTCCTTTATCTTCCTGTTTGGTTAAAGATTACTCAGGACTTCTGGGTTCTGTCCACTATCCACCAAGGGCATTTCATGGTCTGGAAATCTCTTCTCTCTTTGATGTGAATTCTTCAGCCCCTTCAGGAGCAGTTGCCCTTCTTTCCAAGGATGCATTAGTATCTCTTTACTCATGGAACTATTTAGGAAGTTCCAGTTTCCCAAAGAAGGAGGGGGTTTTACTCCAGAATGTTTTTGTGCCTAGGACAGAGGGCATTTGGAGACATAGTCTGGACCTCTCTCATCTAAACACTTTTCTGAAGGTCCCCTTTTTTTGTATGTTGTCCGTCAGACCTTGTTCCCTATTCTGCTTTCTCAGGCTTATCTGGTATCTCTGAACCTCAAGGATGTTTATCTTTATATCTTGATTCATCCCCTTTTCATGAAGTTTTTACATTTCCCTGTTGCTTCCTGGCATTTTTAGTTATCTGCTTTGCCCTTTGGGCTTTCTACTGCCCCAAGGGTATTCACCAAGTGCCTCACTCCTGTGATTGCTTTTTGCAGGCTAAGAGGAATCCAAGCCTTTCCCTACCTGGATGGGCTCCTTTTTCAGGCATCCTCTCCAGAGACCTTGTTGCAAAATCTCCATTTTGTTGGATCCCTTCTGCAGAGCTATAAATTTCAAAAAGGCCTTTCTCACTCCTTCTCAGGATTATGTTTTTCTGGGGTGCAGGATCCAGGCTGTTCCTATGCTGGCATCCCTGCCTCCTCCCAAGGCCCTACCTGCATTTCCTTTTTTCAGTCCCTTCTTCCTCTGGCTTCACTAACAGCCAGGGGAATATCTGAGATCTTTGGGGTTTATGGCTTCCACCATTCCTATGCTCCCTTTTGCCAAACTCCACATGAGTAAACTTCATTGGTTTCTAAAGTCAGTTTGGCTTTAACATTCTCATCCCCTCAAATTTTAAGTTCCTTTTCATCCATGTCTCAAGCAGGAACTTCAGTGTTGGATTCAGCAGTTCACTGTCAATCCAGGGCTTCATTTTCATCCACTTCTTCCCTCTCTGGAGCTGTTCACAGATGCTTGAGACATGGGATGGGGAGCAGCATTCAGTTCCCTAAAGGTGCAAGAAGTCTGGTTGTCTCACCAACAGAAAGAACACATCAGCGTTAAAGAGATGAGAGCTCTTCTACTGGCTCTTCAGGCTTTTCATCCTCTCTTCTCCCCAGGACCGCTCAAGATGTTTGCAGACAATATCACAGTGATGTGGTATGTCAACAAGCGGGGGGGGGGGGGTCTTATCTTCTTTGCCAGTTGGCTGTCCTAGTGTGGGAAGTAGCTATCCAGTATTAAGTAACACTTCAGGCAGTCTACATTCTCTCAGGTCAAAACATTGTGGAAGACTCTCTGAGCAGGTCCATAACTCATTCCATGAATGGATGTTTCATAAGGATGTGTTTCTGGACATTGTCCACCAGTGGGGTACACCTCAAATGGATCTTTTTGCCTCCCCTCTGAACAGACAACTTCCTGTATTTTGTGCCAGAGTCCCAGGTCCTCTGGTTTGGAAGGTGGTTGCCCTCTCTTTTTCTTGGAAGGGGATTTTTTTTATACCTTTCTTCCACTTCCCCTCATTCCAAAAGTCCTTTTCAAAATACAACAGGATGCTTCCAAAATCTTGTTCTTGTTGATAACTCCCTTTTGGCCAAGACAGCATTGGTTCTCTCTTCTGCATTTAGCCAAGGGCAGTCATCTCAAGTAACCTCACAGGGTTGACGTAATCACACAAGACAAGGGATCTCTCTCTTCCATCCTCACCTGTCCACTCTTCACATGACACTGTAAGTGATAGGATTTTGATTCCTCATAGATGCCTTTTTTCTGAGAACACACATTGGGACCTGCAGGGGGGCCAGGAAACCCACTACTTGGAAATCCTACTTAATCCAAAAGGAAGAGGTTTTCTGTTTGGTGTATTTCTCGTAACCTGGAGCCACTTTCTGTGGATGTTAATTTGGCTCTCTTATCTGTGTGAACTTCTCAATGCTGGGTTGGTTTATTCTTCTGTTAAGGCCCACTTAGCAGCTATTTCTGCTTGTCTACCTTTATCACCTCCTTTACCTTGTAGATTTTAAGCTAAACAATTCCTTAAAGGAGTCCTTCATATTAGGGCTCCAAAGAAGCCTGTTCCGCCTCCCTGGGATCTTAATTTTGTTTTAGAAAAATTGACGCACGCTGCTTTTGAGCCTGCAGCTTCAGCTTCCTTGCAGCATTGCTGTTTGAAGACTGCAATTTTGTTAACCCTTACTTCTGCCAGACAGGTGTCTGAGCTTCAAGCCCTTATGGCTTGCCCTCCTTTTTTGGTGTTTCATAAGGACAGGGTGTCCCTTCATACTAACCATTCTTTTATGCCCAAGGTGGTAAATGAGCTGTGCCTTAATCAGTCTACTCATTTACTCACTTTTTTCCTTTCTCTGAAGTCTTCCAGTTTGAATGTGCTGCACACATTTGGATGTACATAGACAACTCAGATTTTATTTGGATTAGACTAAGACTTTTCATAAATCTAATCAGCTTTTTGTTTCCTTTCATCCTAGGTTTTTACAGTTGGCTGTGTCCAAGCGAACTATTTCTTCTTGGATTCCTAAAGCCATTTCATTTTACTATTCCTTTCATGGTAAGGGCCTTTCTTCTTCTGTTAAGGCTCATTCTACTAGACCTGTGCTTTCTTCTGGTGCTTTTTTCAAGGGTTTGAATACTAACTCTATTCTTGAGGCAGCTATCTGGACTTCTGTGCATTTACCAAGCACTACACGTTGCATGGAATTTCCAGAGCCATAGCTGGTTTTCCTAGGGCCATCTTTCATGAGTTCCTAGAGAGCCCTGCTAGTCCTTTCTGCTCTCTCTATTTTTCCTGAACTTTGTCACTCTTTCTATTGTATAGAGTATACTGCAACAATGAAATGGAAGGACATAGTGCAGTCATGTAAGATCTTACTATAATGGTATATGTCCATCTCTTCAGTCTTGCAGTATTCACTCCCTCCCTCCTCCTCCTGGTCCTTTTCTCTTCTGGATGTACTGATTACCTCTCTTCTCCTTAGACTGGCATTCCTCCTGGGGCTGTCAGTTCTGAGGATGGTACATCTGGATGTCACCTTTATGGCCTACATTACATGAGGAGCATATGTGTGACATGCTGCATACCTTAAAGCAACCTAAAGACTTTGGTATGCTGGCTGAACATCAGAACATCCTTGGCAGAGGGTCCCTATTGTAATGAATACTGCAACAGTGAAGAGAAGGATGTCTACCGTTATGGTAAGATCTTACACAACTGTACTTTCACATTGCTGTGTATGATGAAAACATGATATATATATATATATATATATATATATATATATATATATATATACAAAAGGTGCTGTGTACAAAAAGAACATGGTTTGAATTGTGACAAATTAGGCCTAGATGGCTGGAAATTGTTTAATTTTGCACCAGTTGCCGTGATTAAATGTTTCGGAGATGGCTTCTGTAATAGACTGTACATGTCCAGCTGCATATATCCAGTCACTAATAAGCTTAGATACTGCAAGGTAAGGGAAGCAAGAAGATGTTTTTTATTTCCAGGTCATTTTGTGAAGAAGTAAACTCAGTGAACAAATGAAGAAGTAGCATGGTGAGGACAGTGAATGGCAAGATTGTTTTTTTTAGAGTGGAGAGCTTGGTGAAAAACATAGCATCTCAAGGTGAGGATCTTCAGAGGAGAAAGGAGATACAGTGACATTTAAAGAGAGATGAACGAGCATTTCAGTTGCCTTCTGCTTTCAGTTACTCGATAGTCAGAAGAGGAGGAAATTAAGTAGATGTTAGAGAACAGGTGAACTGTGCAGGTGATGTGAGAGAGGAACAGGAGAAGGGGCAACAGCTGAGGCTGAGTGCTGTGGGGCTGTATGAATGCACTTCCTGCAAATCGAGCCCAGAATCATTTATTGATCATGATGCTTTTCAGTCTTTGGGGACATGTATGGAAGAGGAATAAACTAGATTAGTGGAGTTGGAGTTTACCAGTCTTGTTGAGCAGGTTGACATATACTCATTAACATCTGTCATTACCTTACCTGAATTTCCAGGCACATGTCTGTGTGCGTATACTATTTTTGTTTCTAAGTTAAGTAAGCATGTGTATTATTCTTTGTCATCCTAACTCTCTAGCAGTTGTGGATTGCTCTTATATTGGATACTTGTCTTTGTGGATCTGTGAATTGTTTGTCCTTTTCCCATTTCTTTCCTGCATGATTTTCTGTGATGTGCTCTGCTTTGACATGCACACCTTATGACACAGTACAAAAGCTTTCCTAGCCACTGTCTGCTGAATTAAGGTCATTGCAAGTACCCAGGATGTAGTCCTAGGTCTTTGCTGGAATGTAGGCAAAATGCTAAGCAAACAATGAGTAGACAACAGTCACAGTCTTAGTGGAAAGTCCATTTTCAAGACATTCTCCAGATTGCTGTATATTATGACCTCCATTTCAAATAGTCAGGGCTCAGGATCACAGTGAGGAGCCTGAGGATGCACTCATAGCAGCCACCTTGGAGAGTGAGTTGCAGAGCATAAGCATTTGCCCAGGTACTGACTGATCTGCCAAAGCATTCATCTGACTGGCTGTTCCTGGAAAGCACACCCTTGAGACACTTGACCATAGTTCACTGTTGCAGTTGTCTTCATAGAATCCTCTTCATAGGCCCCGTCGTTGATTCAGTAGGCCTTCGTCACCTAAACCAATTAGGGTTCCCTAGATCCTCCTGCACAAAAATCTGTAGTTCAAGCAGTGGACTTCATGCAGTTGGTTATACTCTATTGGAAACTTTCCTTGCATGTGCAGAAATTCCCCACTGGAGAATATGGTCCAGTGTTAGCACTGGTCCTAATACAGGCTTCTCAGATTTCAGTAGCGGTATTGGTGGGTATGTGTCATGTTAATGATTCTTGGATTTTGCTCAGGACATTATCATTGAATTGTCAATGGACAAGTAATTGCATTCCAGATCATGAAGATGCAGTCTCCCGTCTGTCTTCTTCTTTTATGAGTCTGAAAGCCAAGAAGCAATTATCTGTGAACTATACTAATATTATGAATTTCCCTTCCTTATGACTCCCCTCAGATGACTCCTATCTTCTATGGAAGAACTTTGAGGCTAATGAAGTTCTCTGTTGAATCGCCCATGGCCTCCATTCCATCCTCATTAATACTTAATTGAGTGTGTGTGTGAGATAGAAGGGACTGTTGCTCATCACCTCCCGTATGGAGCCCATTAGTAAGCATGCAATA
The DNA here is from genome assembly GCF_019279795.1 of Protopterus annectens. Taxonomy (NCBI): domain Eukaryota; kingdom Metazoa; phylum Chordata; order Ceratodontiformes; family Protopteridae; genus Protopterus; species Protopterus annectens. The sequence continues at coordinate 932,173,023 of NC_056744.1, forward strand.
TATGCAGCATGGGAGATACCCTCATTCTGCTTCTGTAACTTACAAGATGGTATGCCCTTTCATAATCACCTAGGCAAGCTGACTGAACTCTTAACCAGGGATCTGAGAGCAGACAGCTACATAATCTCCATGGAGTCCCGCAGAGGGCCCAGAGACTAAAAGATTTTGCTGTGGGGGGGATCTTGCAGTACTTCATGAAGAAAGTCATCCTTTCCTCTTGCTGTGAGGGTATTTATGGCAAACTGACAAAAATATTTCTTGCTTTTTTTTTTTTTTCATGAAAACTGTGTTTCTCTGATTCCCTCATCAAATCCTCTAAATGTACGTTTCAAACCAAAAATACTGAATTTCTCAGGCCCAGAGTTCGCACTACGCCTAGGAAACAGACAACCAAAGCGCAATCTCAGGGCCCCATGCCACAGAAACAAATGCTTAGAATGGCTGAAGACCTTATTACCTTAATTAGGGAAAGCCAGCCTTCCCCCTCTAAAAGACCAACTACTGATTTTCCTTCTGATTTTTCAGATCATGAGTCTGATGACTCTGATCCTTCTGATTACCAGGACATACCTTTGTCTACATATGAGGATTCTGATGCAGAGGATTCCATTCCCTCTGCTTTCCCACCAGAAGATTTTTTTTTTTTTTCGGTGAAACCCTGCATACCCCCAAAGAGAATTTCCGCTGGGAGTGCCAGGACTACCCACAGTCCAAAAAGAGACTCAGGGAATTTTTAAACTTGCCTCTGCACAGGTCTCTAGCTATCCCTCCTGTTCTGGAAATTGTAGATGATGTCTTCATGGAATCTAGTCTTACCCCTGATATTTTGCCACCAGCTCCCAGGAAACCTGACAGATAATATAGAGTACCTGACTCTCACAAATTCCTATTTAAGAATCCTACTGTGGATCCAGATACCATTTCCCAGGGACCTAAAGGCATTAAGGCTACTACAGCCAAAAACCCTACCACTTCAGACAGGGATTCTAGGGCTTTGGACAGATGGGGTAAGAAGGTGTACACCTCTGCTACTCTTGCCATCAGGGCTTTAAATTGCCAGTTTCACATTTTAAAGTATCAGCAACGTATTATGGCACTAATTAAACAAATAATGGTGTTGATTCCTGATTGTGCAGAACATAAAGATTTACAAGAGTTAATGCATTCTGCTAACCAAGTTGGAAAACATACTTTGCAATGTGGTTTTGATGCCTTAGAAGCATCTTGTAGGGCTGCTGTCACTGGGTCTGTTCTTAGAAGGCATGCTTGGCTTAATGAACAAATCTTGCCAGACCATGTCAACGCAAAATTAGTAGATGCTCTATTAAACCAAGAACGTTTGTTTGGCACTAAAGCAGATGAAGTCCTCAAAAAGATGGTGGAAATAGCTAAATCTATGCAAACTGTTGATTTCCTACAGGTACAGCCACCTAGATTCAGTAGGCATTGGCCTTCTAAAAACTGGTCTTTTCCAGTCCCTCCCAGACCTTCTCAGTCCAAACCCAGGGGCAGCAGACCACCAAGACTATGGTCTCAGGGTATGCACAGATCTAAACAATAGAGTGCTCCCACTTCAAAATCAGGGAGTAGTAAGCCACCATCCTAGGGATAAAGTTCACAGTGACTGGCCCTTTACCCTTCCAAGCCTTGCCCAAGTACTTGCACCCTTAGGAGGAAAACTAGCCCTGCATGCAAAAAACTGGGAGTGCATTACCCAGGACAGATGGGTCTTGAACATTGTATCCCAGGGATACAGATTCTACTTCCATTCACTGCCAACCCCAAGTGGATGGCCAGACCTCCCCCAAACCAGTGGGCCGAGGCCCAAAAGCAAGTACTTTCTCCTCTCAGTATCAAGGCTATTCAGCCTGTCCCAGCAGAGCAAAGGGGACAAGGATTTTACTCCAGACTATATCTGCTACCCAGAAAAGAAAACTCTTGGTGCCCTATCCTGGATCTGTCTATTCTCAACACCTTCCTGGTGGTTCCAAGATTCAAAATGCTTACACTCAACAGCTGCTTCCTATGCTAGCCAAGGACTCCTGGGTAGCCACCCTAGACTTAAAAGAAGCTTAACTGCACATCCCCATAAGGGAATCTTGCAGGAAATATCTACGTTTCAGAGCAGACTCTAAGCGCTACCAGTTCTCTGCACTTCTCTTTGGCTTATGTACTGCACACAGGGTATTCACAAAATGCCTAGCTCCAACCATTGCATAATGCAGGCAGAGAAAAATTCAAATGTACCCATAGTTGGATGATTGCCTGATTCAGGCAGACAGTCAGGAATTGCTGCTTCAGCACCTGACATTTGTAAATTGACTTCTAACTTCACTGGGGTATACGAAATAAATCACATCTGGTACCCAGCCAAAAGATTGTATTCCTGGGAACAAGCTTGAACACAACTTCCCAGATGGCATTCCTCACTCCAAAAAACAGATTTATTTGACAAACTACTTCAATCTACTGGCCACCCAAACCCAGCTATCTGCAAGAAAAATACTGCAAGCCCTAGGATTCATGGCCTCTTGCATTCTACTAATTCCATATGCAAGATTGCATATGAGGAAACTTCAAGTGGTACTTAAAAAGTCTCTGGTGTCAACATTCTCAGGATCTGGAAACAATGATTCCTATCATTCCTTGCCTAAAGACAGAGTTCCTTTGGTGGGCAGAGGCCTGCTACCACAACAAGGGACTCCCTTTCACTCAACCCCCTGCCACCCAAACCCTAACAACAGACGCATCAGTCTATGCATGGGGGGCTCACATGGCAGGAAAATGCATTCAAGGCAAATTGAGCCCAAAACAAATGCACCTGCATATCAATCAGAAAGAAATGTTAGCTGTACAGAATGCACTGACAGCCTTCAAATACCTTATTCTTCCAGGGCAACTATTGATAAAGACAGACAACACCACAGCTATGTGGTACATAAACAAGCAGGGGGGAACCCATTCCTACCCACTCTGCAGGTTAGCCATGGTTCTGTGGAACACAGCCTTGAGCAATCAAGTGCACATGCAAGCTCAATTCCTGCCAGGCAAACTAAATTCACTGGAAAATGACTTAAGCAGAAATCTAATGGACCCACGCGAGTGGAAACTGGAACCCAAATCATTCAAGCTTTTGATCCACAGGTGGGGGGCACCAGAGGTGGACCTCTTTGCTTCCCCACAGAACTATCAATTGAGCAAATATTGCACCAGAACTCCTCACAGTCAAGCATGGAATGTGGATGCCCTGTCCTTTACATGGGAAAACCTTTCAATCTATGCCTTTCCCCCTCTGCCCCTACTCTTGAAGGTTTTACTAAAGATCAAACAGGGCAAGCCAAGGACAATTCTGATTGCACCAGACTGGCCACACCAGCACTGGTACCCACTTTTGCACAGTCTGACAGTAGTGCCACCATAGCACCTGCCTCAGAACCCTTCCCTGCTGTACCAGCAGGAGGGCCAGATTTTGCATCCTCAGCTGCAAACCCTGAACCTAGCAGCCTGGCTCATCCCCTGAGCACTTCACCAGCAACCCTCAGTAAACAGGTGCTGGATGCCATCCTTGAGGCAAGGAGGCCTAGTACTAGGAAATCCTATTCAGAAAAGTGGAAAAGATACTGTTTTTGGAGCCACTCTCAGGGAATGGACACAGCCGTGTCCAACTTACCTCAAATCATAAATTACCTAATAGAACTGGCCACAAAGGCCTATTCTTCTCTTCAGTTAAGATTCATGCATCTGCCATCTCAGCTCATTACAATACTGAGCCACACCTCTTCTCTCACCCTGTGGTTAAACAGTTCCTGAGAGGAGCCAAAAATTTAAGAGCCCCCAGGGAGCTCCCACTCCAGCCTGGGACCTTAACTTTGTACTGGAGAAGCTCACGTTTCCTCCCTTTGAACCTGCTGCTACAGCAGAGTTAAAATTCCTCTCTTGCAAAACAGCCTTACTTCTAGCCATCACTTCAATAAGAAGAGTGTCTGAATTGCAGGCCCTTATGGCCGTGGAACCCTTCATTATCTTCAATACGGACAGGGTTTCCCTCAGGACTAACCCATCATTTATGCCTAAGGTGGTATCTAGTGTGGCTTTTAAACCAATTCACTTGCCATCCTTTTTCCCTAATTTTCAGAATAAAGAGAAAGGATCCTGCACTCCCTGGACATGCACAGGCAGCTTAGGTTCTATCTGGACAGGTCTAAACCTTTCAGAAAATCTGACCAGCTGCTAGTCTGCTTTGCTACAGGGGCAGAGGGCAAGGCCATTTCAAAGCAAACCATTTCTAAATGGATAGCACACTGCATCCATTTCTGCTACAAACACCATGGAAAACCAACCTCACAGGGGATCAAAACTCATCCCACTAGGGCTTCCTCAACCTCTACAGCATTTCTCAGGGGAGTCCCTACCAGGGACATCCTGGAAGCTGCAACCTGGAGTTCTGTACACACCTTCACCAAGCATTACCACTTACCTATCTTTTCTAAATCCAGAGCTGGATTTGCCACAGCAGTCCTACAAGGCCTGCTAGCCAGCCCTAATACTTCTTGATTGCCTCCACCCATTTCCTCAGCTTTGGGAATCAACCCAAGTGTGATGACTGCAACAGTGAATCACTAAGAACATAGTACAGTTGTGTACACTTACCATAAATGTAGGTGTTTGAGTGTGTTCACTGTTGCAGTCCTGGTTACCCTCCCTCCAGCCCCCTGACTTCTCTATACTTTCTACCTATCCTTTTTTTGGCCATATCTTACAACAATGGTATTTACGTTTTACTGGGGATGTTCCACACTATGTAATTGCTTCCTATTTTGGGGGCTGCTGACATCTGGGGCAAGAAAAACTGATGTAATAGCGTCAGCTGCATGTTCCCCTGAAGACCTGACATCATGGAAGAAGCGACAGCATCCAACGCAGAAATCCCAAGAATCTGGTATTCGAGCAGACTGAGGCCTACCTGCAGGCAGATAACCCAAGCAACAGTGAATGCACTCGAACATCTACATTTATGGTAAGTGTACACAACTGTACTTTTTTTCACTTCACTTTCAAGACCTCTGACGGTATGTATCAAAACTAAATTAATTTCAAAAGAATGATTTCTTCCAGGTGTTTTTCTGCTCTGCTGCCTGCTAATCCTCAGCCATCCACAACCAGTCAGCCAATTCATTCTCCATTAGATAAGTGACAATGATAGAGGATATCATACAGACTTGTCATGTTTTCCCCATTTTTATGGTTCTAACCCCTCCCCTGACAGCTGGCATGCACAATTTCAGAAGCAAAAGCCTGCAATGTCTTTGCATGTGAATGTGCATCTTTCTATATATGCATAGTAAAAGCTACTGCATGGACATGGTTTGACAGAAGCAAGGACACATCCCCTCCAGTATGTTGTATACCATGCAACTGTCTCTCCAGTAGGTATTGGTATTGCAGCTGGTTTATACCTCTTTCAACCAAGGGCAGACTGTTGATAGCCACTTACTCCAACCCTCTCTTATTCAAGTGTTTCAGCACTTGAACCACTAATCCATCAGGGTCTTGTTCAGGGCTTTATCCATGTATGCCATGGAGCCGGGTGAAAAAGGGCAAAGTTCAGTAACTGATGGATTTAGCAGTATCAATGTGATGGTCACAAAGTGTTTGTGTGTGTGGGGTACACAGTTGTGTACATACAAAGTAGCCATGTTGCAGCAGTTTTAACACTGCAAAATAGCAAGCAAAGGCATTTTGTGGCAGAAGAGTGAAAAGATAACTGTGTGGCTCCAGAAGTACCATTATGGAATGTATTGTTTGGTTTCCTTTTCCAATGACAGCTGTATGAAATAACTGTCAAAAGAAATAATTAAAACCTACAATTTACCTTAAATATTTAAGTGAATTTTACACTAGTCTAGTACTAACAAGGAAAGGCAAGGTAAAGTGTATGTTATAGGTATTTATAGCGTGCAGTATGGTGTGACATCAACTTAGCTTGTGTTTCTTTTGCCATGATGGGATGTGATTGGATATTGGCAAGTTAGGGAACCCAGTGTGTGCACCAAAACCATATAATTAATGAGAGCTCTCCCAAATGGGCAAAGGGGCACTAAAGGTTGCAGTAGGTCACATGAAAAGATGGGCTTATGAGTTTTGGGCCATATTAACCCAACAGTTTCATAGTTAAAAATAACTTGGAATTCTTGGACTCAAGATAGCGGAGCTTTCCAGAGAAACACTCCCTTTGGAAGAGGAGAGATCCAGAAGTTTAAGGAATAATGCTTCAGTGTTGAAAGAACTAGAGACGGAACAAGGATTTTGACAGTAGTAAAATTGGGGATGTTTCACAAGGGCTACTCAGTCAGGAGACCTTGAGACATAAATCTCACACAATAACAGACTATCACTGGGTATTTTATTTGCTTATGGATGTTCGTTTGTTTACTGGGGTAGGGAACTTGTCAGAAATGGCCAGCTTTTGGCCCAGCCTGGGTTGCAGTTATAAAGTAAAAAGAAGAGGCTGATATATAGACGTATACAAAACTGAAATCACGCTGTGAGTATATGGACAAAAATGGCAGATAAGAGGTAGGAGGAAGATGTATGGTGGGCTGAAATGAAATTGCCCGAGGGAAGGCACTTACTCTGGCTTGGTTTAATCATGTAGACCTTAGCATTTTTATCAAAGTTTAGTAAGAAAGAAGTTAAGAGGCTTCTTTGAAATAAGGAATCTATATTTCCTGTTCTGAATGCCAGTAATTGCAAAGTAAAAAGGGAGATGATGGAGCAGGAGGTTGTGTAACATGGGAGTTCTCAATGGAATAATAAAAATGCTAAGTGTTGCCTGCAAACTAGGTATTGGAATTTATATGTTGATAAGCTAGGTCTTGGGATGAATATGGTGAAGGCAATGCTGTACAACTGATGGAGATACATTTTGGTATATATTAAGATGGGGCAAAACTAGTTTAATTTGATTTAAGTTTAACTTTCTGTGTTACACATTAACTTTATAATATTTATTCTTATCTGATATTATGTAAGGGTGATATGAGGCAATACAAATATGAAAGATGGTTCATCATTAGGAGGAAATGTTGAGAGATAGTTACCATTTCAAAGATATGAATGCTTGTAAGATAATTTTATGGGGTAGACTTACTTATTATATAAACCTAAATAATGTGAATGATTTATGCAGATTAAATTTGTATATTAGAAAAATGACAAAAAATAATGAGAGATGAAGGATGACAAAATAATGAGAGTTTATCCTTACAATTGTAGCATAAATATCATTTCACCACTAAGCACAGCTAATGTAAGTGTGCCAGATTAAACTGTAGTGGAGATAGACATGTGAAAGTATTTTATACAGATGGAGGATTCTTCATGTTTTGCCATTATGTTTTTCTGCTTAGTACTTACTGGGCATAATGCTCTATCAGTTCATGTGGGGTCTAGTAAGGGAAGGCACCTCAGAAGAAAAAAACTTTATTTTTGCCAGTGCTAAATGATCATGTAAATCATGTAATTTCTGTAATAATGGTGCACCAGTCATAATTGTACCTTTATGGAGACGTATAATTCACATATTGCTTGCATGAAAGGATTGCACAAGTTCTTAAGTTGTTGCATTTTGCATTGAAATTTGTAGTGCGAATGAAGGCAGAATTTTTAAAAATGAACCAAAACACATCGACCACTGCATAGTGCAACAAAGGCACAGAAACTGGAACATATAGAAGTAAAAAACTTTAATCCAAAGCACACCGACTGAGCGCTTTCACCAGTGAAACTGGCTTCATCAGAGTCATACAAACACACCCAGCTTCGCAACATTTAAATATCTATTACCCACAATGAACCTAAACTAATTAATCAATTGATATAACTAATTAAGTTCATTAAATTCAAAACAATGATCACAACCAATGAACGTTCACTTTATAATAAAATGTCTGTCCAGGATATTCTAATTGTAGTATAATTTATCACATTCAACCTATATGTATACAAAAAAAAAAAATTTAACTACTATATTAATATAGTGCCTCTAACATTGATTAATAAAAAACTTTATAACAACCTCATACTAAAATTTGTAATAGTATAAACACATACAAAACAATAAAATTTTGAAATTTTGTTGTACACGATAAATTAACCCATTCATAACTATTGTTCATACAACATAAAAACATCTATATATGTATGTATGAAAAGACAACTAATATATTATATTCATATTATTAAAATCACTTAAATCGCATAGGCTCTATGTTTCAACTGAGGTTTCAATGAGATATGCTTATTAAGACCAGGAAACCTCGTGGCATTCAACCTGATCTGCCATTCCATCTCAAGCAATGCAACACTATTACTGATGTCACATTTGACATTAGATTTCACTCTATCCACAATAAAAAATAGAAACTTATTGAAGTTACTACAACCCTTTGTGTGCAAATACAAAGCGTTGTGTTCATCCTTTCTCCTAATGGAACTGTTATGTTCTCTTATTCTTTCCTTAAGGCTTCTTGTAGTCATGCCAACATAAAAGGCTTCACATGACATACAAGAAGCAATATAAACACAATTCCTAGTATTACAATTACACAAACCCGGACTAGCAATTGTGCGCTTGAATCCTGCTACACAAAGGTATATTCCCTCTGCAATATATCTACATCCTTTGCAACACCCACACTTACCCATTCGAGATCTCACATACCCATTGCCTTCCTTTTCTAACATATCTTTCAGGTTTTTGCCCCTACCAAAAACAATAACAGGGGCCTTACCCAAAACCATTTTTGTGTCCTTACTCAGAAAACAAGGTACAGGGCTATGCAACTCGACAGTTTATTTTTGACTCAATCAAAGGAATTAAAACAAGTTCCTAAGGGTTTGCGTATTTGGAAACTACCGACGGGTGTAGACCTGGAGTCGGAAGTTTGCCAAGAATTGATTGACTTATTTCAAAAAACAGGTATGGAATTGTTGGACATTATTTTGCGTAACAATGAGAACAAACTTGTTAAGCTACGTGAGGAGATTGACAAGCTAGATTTAAGTATAACATCAGACTTATTATTTTTTCAGCACAAAAGTAATTTTGATAAAGTTGCAAGAAATGTTGAGGCATTTGTAAACAAAAATAGGGCATTAAAGTACAAAAAATTAGCCAGAGATTCTGCGGACTATAAGAACAGGGTTGCTTACCCCCCGGGGCGTAAAGTGAACAACTTTGTGGCAAGAACAATCACGTCTGCCTCTGGTAGTGTACCGGGGATGTGTTTGGAGTCTTGTCAAGAGGAGGATGTTTTTTTAGATCAACAAGTGTACCCAAGCAGGTCGGAAAGGCTACAAAGCAAGGGGCCAAAAATCAGGAATGCCCAGCACCAATACCCCACGCGAAGTGGGAGGAATCAGGAACATTTGTAATAAATGATTTTAAAGTGGACTTTGATTTTTGTTGCAACATTGACACATTATTTGTCAAGGACTGTATTACTTTTAGTCACAATGAAAGTTTTTGTATTTTTGATGATGGTCAAGTTGATGTGTTATTAACAACCAATGAGCAAGTAACAGGTTGTAATGTTCTATCTGAAGATGAAGTTAATGTGAATGATATAGGGGTTTTTGATAATGTATTGTTTTTAGGTGCTGACTTTTCCAATAAGGATGTTAGCAACAGTACATCGATTAAGAGAGTTGAAGCTACTAGCTTAGATGTCAATAATATACTTGACATTTTTACAAATAAGTATGTTTGGTTGGATAGTGTTGGAGAGGGTGGGAATGGCATGGGGTCAGACTCACCTATCTGTAACACCCCTGACACGACACCCTCCATGAAACATGAGATTGTAAGGGACAAGGGATTTACGATTTACAACTATACTGACCTAACTATTAGTGAAACTTATTTTGAACTGTTCAGTAAAGGCATAAATTTTGTGCCAAATTATAGGTTGGACATTGCACAAGTTTTAATTAATTTAAAACTTTATATGAGAAAGCTGAACCTTCAGTTGTATTTTTCTACGGTTAGACCAGGGGAAGCTACACACAGTAACAAAGTAGTATCTATGGCCATCAAAAGAAAGAGTACGTTCATACCACCTCCCAATGTAGAAATCTATGCATTAGAACAGTTAGTCGAATATGACTTTAGGAGAATTTGTTCTCAAAAGTCTAATGTTGAAGACAATTTGACCAATGGAGAAAGAATGGTTCTAAAGGATTTTATTTCATCAAAACAGTACAGATGTATGAGGCCGGATAAGGGAGGGGGTATGGTTATCATGCATGGTATGGACTACAGTTGTCACATGATGAAAATACTAGGTGATGAAAGTACATACGTTAGAGTTTCAACCAATGAGGTCAGTAGGGCATATCAGAAGATTGATATGTTTTTATTGGATGCGTTATATCAGGGGGTGATCAACGAGGTTGAATTTGATTACCTAACGGTTAAATTCCCTAGGATGCCAAAATTGTTTGGAATACCAAAAGTACACAAGGGGATGGAACATCTTCAATTTCGGCCTATAGTGCCAGCTAAGGGGTCGAAGACTGAACCGCTTGCTGCTTTTGTGGATCATTTTTGTAAAAAAGCATTAAATGATGCGGGGCACATTCTTAAAGATTCATGGCATTGCCTTGAGAGGCTTAGGGAAGTAGAGTATACGAATGAAAACACTTTTGGGTTCTTAGCTATTGATGTTATCAACCTCTTCTCAGTGATCCCACATGGGCTGGGATTAAAGTTGTTTTACAACAGTTAATTGGTAAGTCCTAATTTTGATATGGAGAGGATTGAAATATGTCATGATTTGATGGAGCTCATTTTGAGCAACAACTATATACAATTTGATGGGGAAATGTACCAACAATTAACCGGGGTAGCGATGGGAGTTCGTTGTGCCCCAGTGTATGCTAATTTAGTTCTTTTGGCATGGGAGAGAAAAAAACATTTTCGAATCTAGATTTCAGGACAATATTTTGTTGTATAGCAGGTTTTTAGATGACTTGCTAATTTTGTGGAAAGGAAATGAGAAAAGTGTGGTGGATTTTGTTTTGTACTTAAACAACACCACTGATTTTGTCAAGTTCACATACAATTGGAGTATTAATTCTGCAAATTATTTGGATATCACTATCTCTAAATCTGAAATGGGCCTAGTGAGTACTATTTATAGGAAACCAAGCTATTCGAATTCCATGCTGCACTACACGAGTTGCCATCCGTTTCATCAGAGGAAGGGAGTAGTGAAGGGCCAGATGGTCCGTTTGTCCAGGCTCATAAGTGATGATGAGCTATTCAGGAAATAAATATTTACATTAATAGGGATGTTTCTTGAGAGGGGGTATCCTTTGACATTGTTAACTAGTATTAAAAGAGAAATTTATAGAAAAAGAAAGAACAAATATATTCCCATTTTAAAAGCTAGAGGGCATGAATCAACAGCCCCTGAGGTGAATAAAAACACCAACATGGGGTTGGATGTTTCAAAGTTTGTACTCAAATATAATGACAAGGCACCTGAACTATGTGCAAGTCTTAGGAGTTTATGGGAATATTTTCTGAGTAAGGACACAAAAATGGTTTTGGGTAAGGCCCCTGTTATTGTTTTTGGTAGGGGCAAAAACCTGAAAGATATGTTAGAAAAGGAAGGCAATGGGTATGTGAGATCTCGAATGGGTAAGTGTGGGTGTTGCAAAGGATGTAGATATATTGCAGAGGGAACATACCTTTGTGTAGCAGGATTCAAGCGCACAACTGCTAGTCCGGGTTTGTGTAATTGTAATACTAGGAATTGTGTTTATATTGCTTCTTGTATGTCATGTGAAGCCTTTTATGTTGGCATGACTACAAGAAGCCTTAAGGAAAGAATAAGAGAACATAACAGTTCCATTAGGAGAAAGGATGAACACAACGCTTTGTATTTGCACACAAAGGGTTGTAGTAACTTCAATAAGTTTCTATTTTTTATTGTGGATAGAGTGAAATCTAATGTCAAATGTGACATCAGTAATAGTGTTGCATTGCTTGAGATGGAATGGCAGATCAGGTTGAATGCCACGAGGTTTCCTGGTCTTAATGAGCATATCTCATTGAAACCTCAGTTGAAACATAGAGCCTATGCGGTTTAAGTGATTTTAATAATATGAATATAATATATTAGTTGTCTTTTCATACATACATATATAGATGTTTTTATGTTGTATGAACAATAGTTATGAATGGGTTAATTTATCGTGTACAACAAAATTTCAAAATTTAATTGTTTTGTATGTGTTTATACTATTACAAATTTTGGTATGAGGTTGTTATAAAGTTTTTTATTAATCAATGTTAGAGGCACTATGTTAATATAGTAGTTAAAAATTTTTTTTTGTATACATATAGGTTGAATGTGATAAATTATACTACAATTAGAATATCCTGGACAGACATTTTATTATAAAGTGAACGTTCATTGGTTGTGATCATTGTTTTGAATTTAATGAACTTAATTAGTTATATCAATTGATTAATTAGTTTAGGTTCATTGTGGGTAATGGATATTTAAATGTTGCAAAGCTGGGTGTGTTTGTATGACTCTGATGAAGCCAGGTTCACTGGTGAAGAAGCCAGTGTTGTGACTTCACTGGTGAAAAGCGCTCAGTCGGTGTGCTTTGGATTAAAGTTTTTTACTTCTATATGTTCCAGTTTCTGTGCCTTTGTTGCTCTACGCAGTGGTCGATATGTTTTGGTTCATTTTGAGTTGGATCCTATATTGGTTCCGTTTTTTTTGCTTTCGTAGAATTTTTAAAAAGAAAACATTTTGCCATGTTGCCACCTGATAATGAGTCTAAAGAATTGGAGATGGTGATCAAAACAGTCTTCTTCTCTTCCCTTCCAAATGGACTCTGTCCAAATTCCAATCCTTCCTTGTAGATCAGGTGCTGAAAACACTTTCTGCTCTCCCAGTGTCTGGATTAAGAAGAGTTGATTAGGATTCCATGGCTTCCACAATGGGCCTAACATGCTGTAATTTTGATTGTGCTGTCACTGTAGCTAATTTAGGCACATTACTATATGGGACGTAGTGGTCATGGTTGTCTTGTCTAAGAAGAGCTGAAGCATCCCATCCTGGATGCCTCAGTTTTGAAGAGGGGTGGGGAGGATGGCATGGAGTGGGGGAGGGTTATTCATCCACCCTTTACAGGACTTTGTAGATGAGCCATAGAGAAAGCAAGGCCTTCACCACTGTGAAGGACCTATATGAATACATATTCCTCACCTCTTATTCTAGGCCTAGCCACCTCCATGAAGAAGGTAGAGGATGACCCTCCTGAACTATCAGATAATTTTGTCTCTCTGCTGGTACCAGCTAAATTACCTAAGACAGCAGCTTGCCCATCCTATCATTAGTAGTCCTGACTGTCATGTAGATCTGCCTTTGGCAACATTTTTTTTTAGTTTTTCTGTACTTGGAGAGCCCTCACAAAGTTCTAGTGAGTTCTCTGTATGGTCATTGTCATAGTTCTTGGGTCTTTCACCAGAAAGGGCCTCTGTCAAAGCTAGAGCTGTTAAGTCATACCAGAACTCCATATGTCCTTCTATTCCCATGTTACAGTATTCTTACTGTGGGATCCTCTGCCTACGGCGACCCGAGCGTCTAGCTCCTATGCAAAAGCTTAAGCCTGGTTGCTGCCAGGTGTGTGGGATATCACATGCAGGGCCATAAACCAGGGGCCTTAAATGTGATGTCTGCATGCACTGACCTCAGAACTCTTCTGCTGCAGTTGAACGTCAGTTTGATTGCATCGCTTCTGTGTCTTCAAGACATCTAAAGATAAGTACCCCATTAGGGAAAAAACTTTTTTCTTGCTTGAGCTTTGGTTACTTGTTGTTATTCTTAGCCGATGTTCGCTAGAAAGGGGAGATGTAGCTGCGGAAGTCAAATCCCGCACAAAGATTCACACAAATTGTGTTTGTTTTGCTTAGGCCAGGAACACGACCACACTACCTGTAGCATCTGCTAGTCGTTCGTACCGAAAACCCTCAGTAGTCGTCTGGCAGACTTAAAACTTTATCTTGAGAATCAAAGGTTAAAATTCTTGGCCCTACATATAGATCTGGAGTCGGATGTTGAGGTGGAGCCGCCAGAAAAGAAGGCCATGGTTAAAAGGCCTACCGCTTCTGCCCCTCCATTGTCGGAGCCCCCCCAGCCACAGATTTTGAGGCTGAGGGACATCCGCTAGAACTAGTATTTTCAGTGACTACCCTCTTGGAAGCCATCTGAGAAGCACTGGTAGGCATGTCCATGGAGGTTGTACCGACATTGGCTTACGCTGCGGTCTAGGGGGAACCAGACTTCACTGGATGCCCGCCTATAGTTCAGGATTTAGAAACTTCTCCTACAGCCCAGATCTCAGATATTAGACCCTCTGTCTCTGCTAAATCTACTCCTGTTAAGAGGAAACAAGAAACAAAGCACGTGTCTGCTTCCTCTGAGGAGCAACCAGACTGGCATATCTTCTCCCAGTCCGTACTGCAGGCCTTTATGGCTCTTAGGCCTTCAGCTTCTCCAGCTGCCACATTGCCTGCCGTCAGCCCCAGCCCAGCCTCAGCTGCTTCCACACCCCCCCCCCACTCACACCCAGGAGGAAGATTCCTCTTCCTCCTCCTCAGATGAGTCAGTCACCTACTCCTCACAGATAGCTTCCCCTTTGGACTACTATTCCCAGATGAAGACTCCCTAGAAGGAGATTCTCCCCCTGAAAACATTTCTTTTGGGGAAACAATTACTAAAATGAGGGAGTACTTCAAGTGGGATGCAACTCAGATGAAGAAGTTCCAAGGAGATATTTTGAATTACTCCAAGTGGAATCACCCTCACCCTCAGCTGTACCTCCTCTGATTCCAGCCTACCTAGATACATTTGCATCAGCCTCAACGACACCAGAATTACAGCCACCAGCTCCCAAAAGATCTGACCGCTTTTACAAGGTCCCTGATGAGCACACATTCCTCATAAAGCCACCAGTGGCAGATCCTGCCATCATTGCAGTGGCCCTTGACAAACAGTCCAAACTTATACCTTCTTCCCCTCTCTTGCCTTCAGACAAGGACAGCAAAGTCGTGGACAGACTGGGGAAAAGATGCATACATCTTCAACACTGGCTTTTAGGGCTATCAATTACCAGACCGACATGGTCAGATTTGGTCTCAAGTTTCCTCCTTGCTTTCCTCCATGCCTGACTCTCCTAACAAATCTCAGGTAGCATCTAAGCTGTCCTTGGCATCTTAGGTTGACAGACACTATATAAAGGGCAGCTTTGATGCAGCTGAGATGCAGCTGAGGCCTCCGCTAGGTCTGCAGCATCAGCTTATGTGCTGCACAGGAACTCCTGGTTTATGCTTCAGTCCCTTCCTGAAGATTTTAAAAACAAGATTTTGTACACATCACTGGACCACAAACAGTCTGCTGAACTGTTTAAAAATCTCCAGGAAAAAAGCAGGGAGCTTCAGGACCTAAAACATTTGCTGGTCTCCCCAGTCCCAACATTTTACAGAAACTACCCTGCCAAAACATCCTTTATCAGAAGAGCCCCAGCTCCATCCACCTCCTCCTCTTCTAGACACAGAAAGGGTCCAGGAAGGCACCCTCCCCAAGGACAACCCCTCCTCAACCTACCACTAGGCAGACCTTTTAAGACAGAAACAATAATGTGCGACTGCCTCAGCCATCTCCCCCTCTCATCCCACCTATCTCACTGTCTCCCCTTCTGGAAAAATGTTGCATCAGATCACTTGGTTCTGGCAATACTGGAAAAAGGGTACTTCATGTCCTGGAAGGAAAAGCCCCTTCCACAAAGGCATCCTCTTCTCTCCCAAAAAACAGCTACATCTAATCCCTCAGATTATCCAAGATCTACTCGCCCAGGGACCATAGAATCCATCCCCTCAGGCCAAGAAGGAAGGGAGTTTTACTCCAGGCTATTCCTAGTGCCTAAAAAGGATGGCCCTTGGAGACCCATCCTGGATTTGTCCTTTCTAAATCACTTTCTGAAGGTCCCTTCCTTCAGAATGCTATCACTGCAAAACCTTCTTCCACTATTGCCACCCAAAGCTTTCTTGGACACTTCGGACCTGAAGAAGGCATACCTCCACATTCCCATCCACCCAAACTACAGGAAGTATTTGCGTTTTGCTGGACCCTCTTCACACTTTCCTTTTACTGCCTTTCTCTTTGCTTTATCTACTGCACCAAGAGTCTTTACAACGTGCCTAGCTCCAGCAGTAGGACATTCAAATCTACCCCTGCCTAGACGACCTCCTCATTGTAGCAGAAGAGGAAGCCACTTTCAGGAGTCACTTACTGTTCACCATATCCCTGCTCCAGAGCTAAGGATTCACTCTTAACCTGGCAAAATCTTCCCTCACTCCACACCAAGACAAAACCTTCCTGGGCTGCAGGATAAGAACTGACTTTGATGAAGGCTTTCCTTCCCCAAGACAGAGTGTCCTCCCTAGTCAGCCACTTCCACGACCTCCTCCGGGTCACACTTCTCTCAGCCAAGCAGTTCATTCGTTTTCTATGCCTCATGGCAACCACAATTTCTATGCTACCAGCAGTCAGGCTGCACATGAGGAAGTTCCAGTGGTACCTACAAAATGTCTGGTCACAACACAGTCACCCTTGGACTTTCAGGTACCCTTCTTACCATGCATGAAAACAGAACTGAGGTGGTGGATCCAGCAAGTACAAGAGAACCCAGGTCTGCCCCTGCAAACCACCAGCTCAATACAATACATGCACACGGATGCCTCAGATTTAGGGTGGGGTGCAACTATGAATGGCCTCAAGGTAGAGGCCCAGTGGGAGCCCACCCTCCATAAAAAGATTATCTATATAAGGGAGAAGACTGTGGTCCATCTAGCCCTACAGACCTTTCTCCCTCTTATGCAGCCAGGCAGCCTCCAAATCTACACAGACAACACAACTGTGATATGGTACATTAACAAACAGGGGGGGGGCAGGTCTTACCATCTCTGCAGGCTTGCAATGCAAGCATGGGAGTTAGCCTCTCAGCACAATATCTCACTGCAGAAAGCTTATATTCCATCACAGGACAACCATCCAGTTGATGCCCTCAGCAGATCCTTCTCTCGGCATCACAAGTGGATGTTGCACAGAGGTGTATTCTTAGGCATTGTCCACCAGTGCGGCACATCTCAAATAAATCTATTTGCCTCCCCGCAGAACAGACAATTGCAGCTTTTCTGCTCCAGGGATCCCTGCCCACTAGCATGGAGAGTGGATGCCTTCGCCATTTCTTGGAAGGGACTGTTCCTTTGTGCCTTCCCTCCCTTCCCACTCATTCAGAAAGTCCTTCTAAACATCCAGAGTGACAAGCCAAGAATCTTGCTGGTGACTCCCTATTGGCCAAGGCAGCATTGGTTCCCCCTTCTTCTATCTCATGCCAAAGACAGTCACCATAAGTTGCCTCACAAGGTGGACCTGCTCACACAACAGAAGGGATCTCTCACCCACCCACACCTGGAGATGATCTGCTTAACCCTCTGGGTGATAAACTCTTGATCCCCTTCAGACACCAGTGCACAGAGGATGTGCTTTCCTTCCTGCAGGAGATCCTATGTTTCTAAATGGAAGAGGTTCTCCAAATGGTGTCTCCAAAGGCAAATGGATTCCTTCCAAGCGGATATTCCCGTAGTCCTAGCCTGTCTGTGTGAGCTTATAAAATCGGACCTTTCATATTCTTCAGTGAAAGTCCACTTATCTGTCATCTTTGCCTCCGTACCCCTGGACCCACTCTACTTTTCAGGTTGGATGTCAAACTATTCTTAAAAGGGGTTCTCCATGTTAGGCCACCAAAGAAACCTATTCCACCACCTTGCAACCTAAACTACGTATTAGAAAAACTCACTATTGCACCCTTTGAACCAGCTAGCTCTGCCTTTCTACAAATATGACATGGAAAACTATCCTAGTAGTAGCTTTTACCAGTCAGAAGGATTTCAGAATTACAAGCACTAATGGCATCACCGCCCTACACTATGTTCCACAAGGATAGGGTGACCCTGTGCACCAATCCCTCCCTCATGCCCAAAGTGGTCAATGAGCTGTCCCTCAATCAGTCTATTCACTTGCCACCTTCTTTCCCTCCCCACAGAATGACAGTGAGAGAGTACTCTACTCCCTTGATGTCCAAAGACAAATAATGTTCTATTTGGACAAAACCAAAGCTATCAGAAAGTCCAATCAGCTATTTGTGTTCTTTTACCCAGAGCCCTGGGCAAAGCAGTATCCAAACAATTTCCTCCTGGATAAGGAAAAATATTTCCTTCTGCTACTCCTACCATGGAAAAGACTTGCCTTATGGTGTTAAGGCAGACTGTATAAGAGGAGTGGCCTCTTCTGGAACCTTCCTAATAGGACTGGACACAACTACCATTCTTGAGGCAGCCACGGGGTCCTCTGTACATAACTTCACCAAAGATTACAAACTTGACCACATCTCTAGAGCCAGGGCAGGATTTGCAAGGGCAATCCTGTATAGATTCCTGTAATATGCAACTTCTTCCTCCACCTGTCCTTCTTCTTGAGCTGTGGCACTCTCCCACAGTAAGAATACTGCAACATGGGAATAGAAATACATAGAATAGTTGTGTAAAATCTTACCATAACCATGGATGTCCTTCTCTTCCATGCTGCAGTATTCCTTCCCACTCAGCTAAGCCCCTTCATTACATTTACCCTGTCTTGGTGGCATCCTTTGGTACTCCTTAGACTGTTGTCTGACTGGGCAGTCAGTTCTGAGGTCTCTGCAGGCAGACGTCACATTTAAGGCCCTTGGTTTATGGCACTGCATGTGACGCCCCACACACCTGGCAGCAACTAGGTTTAAGCTTTTGCACAGGAACCGGACGTTCAGGTCGCCTGAGGCAGAGGATCCCACAGTAAGAATACTGCAATATGGAAGAGAAGGACTTCTATGATTATGGTAAAATTTTACATAACTATTTTTTCTCAAAGGGGATCATAGGATCTTCCCTCCCTCAGAATTAGGCCCAGTTTTCTTCCACCTTTTCTTGGCTTTGAAGGGGACAGAAGGCTTGCACTCCATCATGGACCACTGAGATTTCTGCAAGCACTTTTATTGAATCAGGTTCCATACAGTAAGGTAGTGCATGGTGTGCAGAAGGATGTTTAGTTGATTTTGGCTTATCAGTGCAGTTTGCGCTGTTCCATGTAAAGCTTTTGGAATGAACACATTACTCTTTTTCCTAAAAGTGAAGTTAATCAAATTCAGTGTTTACAGACTTCTGGATGATATATATATATATATATATATATATATATCGGCCACAGTGGTGCAGCGGTTAGCGTTGCCGCCTTACAGCAAGGGGTTCACTGGTTCGATTCTCGGCTGGGGTGCCTTCTGTGCGGAGTCTGCATGTCCTCCCTGTGGTCGCGTGGGTTTCCTCCGGGTGCTCCGGTTTCCTCCCACATCCCAAAGACATGCTTTAGGTTGATTGGACACTCTAAATTGGCCCTATTTGTGAGTGTGTGCATATGTGTGCCTTCTGTAGAAGGTTGGGCGCCAGGCTGGCAACTCGACACTGTAAAACTCCACTGCCAATCATGAGCGGACAGGTGATCTGCTGTGGTGACCCCTAACCGGGAAAAAGCCGAAAGAAAAAGAATATATATGTGTGTATATATATATATATATATATATATATATATATATATATATATATATATATATATAGATATATATCAAAGCCAAAATTTTGTCCCTAAGTTTTCTTCATGTGCCATCAATTTTTCCACTTAATTCAGGCAAAATTAGTTTATCACCATAATATTTAACTGGGAAATCAGTGAAGAAAACTGTAGTTGCTCTAAATCTGAAAAAAAAAATAAACTGCTTAATGTAATGTAGAGTAAAGGTGTGTGCAGCCTTTACATATGTTGTGGTACTCAGTATCAACGGTATTATCTGAAAAGGGGTGAGTAAGTCATAAGAGTAATTTAAAATCCTGACTGTACGATCAATGTTTTATTACTTTAACAACCTGTTGTACCAGTTCATTAAGAAAATGTGTGTTTTTGTAACAGTTGTTGACTTTCACTTTTTTTTTTATTTTTAGTGCCTTGCTACATGGGAATCCTTTGTTACTTCACAGAAAAATGAACTTATTGTAGAGAATGAACATGAAGATGGCTCCTAGATGCATTTTTCATTGTACCTCTATAGAAGAGACAACCAAAGCACCCCACTGCATTCTATGTCAGCTGCATTATAAGGCTACTGTGTTGTGGTTTTACATCTGCAGCAAAGTGTTACAACTTAAAAGGGCAGACAAAGAAAAGACCAAATTCTTGGGGCATTCCGTTCTTTTTTTTCCAAAGGTACTTGGTTATCACTCAACATGGCTTGCATGTAGGTTCATTATTTTATCCACCGCTGCTATTCATTTAATCATGTTTGAACCACATTTAAGTTTCTTTCTTAAGCTGAAAGCCATGGTATTTTTTCAGTATGAATGAACATGGTTAGATTTTCCTTTGGCAAGAAAGTGCACTTAAATGGAAGCTAGTCAAACTGAACTTTAAATACCAGTTTGTTTTGCCTTAACACTAATAATTGTATCTTATACTTTGCTTGACTGAAGAATTTTTAGTAAACATGTAGTGTATTTTTTTATTTAGAATTAAATGTAAACTGAAGTAAGGCTGGTCACCTGTAAATGGTGGCTTTTACTAGTAAGCATCGCAGCAACATAAGTACTTTTCAAAGAATATAATTACTGTTGTGGGAAAGAAAAATGTCAACAAACCTCTTTACTGTGCCATTTTATTTATGGAAACCCAACCCTTTCCTGACAGATTTGATAGTCCTACGTTTTTGTAAGAATTAAATTATTCATATTTAAATTGGATTCAAAACACAACCAAATAAAAATAGAATTTTGTACATAACAGTGTTACATACAGTGTGCTAAAATACCTTTTGCATAGTTATATTACATTACCTGTTTAATACTGCTTTGCACATATAGTGAGAACACATGAACAGAGTCAAATGAGTGCCTATTTGCTTGCTACAAATAAATTTATACATTTTGTTAAAATGATAAAGTGCCAATAATTGCATTACATTGTCTCTTATAAATGTACATTGAAATGATTTTAAGTATTTGTTTTCTTGACTACCTTAAGCCTTTGCTGGAACAGCAGGAAGATACTAAAATTAATTATAAAATTTCTTTACGAGACTGTATTCAGCAGTCTGAAATGAAGCATATTTATTTTCCTCTTAGGAAATATTGAACCCTCCTGCTTTTAAACTAGCATGAATAACCCAGTAGATAAAATCTTAGTCTTGTATTAAATAATGTATTCCAAGAAGTACAGATGCTCATTTTGGGGTATATGTTGTATTAATTATGACAACCCATTTCTTTGTAATGTTTGATACATCGCTGTGGTGCAACAGAATACATTTCTTTCTTTGTCACTTATACTACACCTGTTCAATATGAGTAATTTTTGTTTCTAGAAGTATTTGACATTGTAGTTTAACTTTTAGATGTCCTTCCATGTCACTGTTGCAGTATTTTTTTCAATAGGGATTCCGTGCCTAGTGCAGCCTGATGTGCAGCCGGTATTCCAAAGCCTGTAGGTTGTAATGGGTGCGCCATACGTCTCACGTATGTTCCCTGTGCACAACATAGTTATAAGGGTGACATCCATATTTACCATCCTGAGAACTTTTGCCGCCAGTCCAAATGCCATCTTCAGTCATCGGTCTAAATCCATGTTATCTGCTGGTTACCAAGCACTTTCAGTTAAGTGCCTCATTGTTTTTTTTTTGTTTTTCTTAACACTGTTTTGACTTGTTCTGGTTGTTGGTTTCATGTCATCCAGAAAGGGGAAATGCCAGTATGAGAGACAATTTCCCCATAAAGATCGTCACAAGCTCTGCTTATTTTGCTTAGGTATTTTCTACAATCATACATCTTTTGCAATTTTCCAAGCTTTTGTCCTTAAGGCATTGCATAGTTGGCTTTCTTCCTTAGCTATTTATTTAGAAAACCAGTGACTTAAACTGTTGACCAAAGGCAATATGAAAGGATATTCCTGGCCCAATGTTCAGCTGTGTGCAAAGAAGACGGCCAAGAAAGCTTGGTCAGATTCTTAGGCTGTGCTGCCTCCACCAAATGCCTCTCTTGAGGCTAGTGAAAGAATGCCATTACCACTTTAGTAGCCAGCATGGATCTAGCTTCACACATGTCCATGGATGCCTTGCAGATGTCCACTTCGGATGTTCAGGAGGAACTGTGGCTGATGATTACCAAAGGGGCTAAGAAATGTTCCTCAGATTTTAGTGAGGGAAGAAATACCAACTACAAAGACTGAATGTCATCAGAGGTCAGAGCCTCCTAAGATTTTTATGGCTGATGTGCCTCTTAAAAAGAAGCAAACCTCTAAGCAGATTTCTCCTGCTCCTAAAAACCCTCAGAGTGAATGGCAAAATTTTACTCAAGGCCTTTTTAATTCCCGTATGGCTTTAAAGCCCTTCACAGGGTTTCTTTTCCTGCTCCTCCTTGGTCTTTTACCCCTCTTAGGAGACCTAGGGAGCAAGACTCCTGGAACAATGATGCAGATTCCAATGAAGAATCTTTGACTTATTCTTCTCAGATTCCTTTTCCACTGGATTATGGTTCTGAGGAAGAAGAGTCTGTAGAAGAGTCTACCGGTCCTGACTCTCCTTTTGAGGAGATTTCTTTTGGTGACACTATTTCCTGAATTATGGATTTTTTTTTTTTTAACTGGGGTTGTACTCCAGTGTCTGATGTTCAGAAGATGTACTATTAGCGTCTGCAAATGGATTCTCTTAGGCCGTCTGCTGTTCCCCCTGTTCATGCTGCTTTGCTGGATACATTTTCCACTGCTTCTCATGCTCCTGATTCTCAACCCCTTGTTGCCCCCAAAAAACTGATAGATAAGTACCTGATGATTGCAAGTTTCTTTATAAGTGCTCCTCTGCTGACCCCTCTATGATGTCTGTTGCTTCTGATAAGCCACCCATACTTTGCCTTCTACAAAATTGCTCCCCTCTGACAAGGACAGTAGAACTATGGAGAGGCTGGGTAATGAAAGTAAGGAAAGATCTGCTGCCCTTGCCTTTAGGGTTGTGAGCTATCAGACCCACATGAGTAGATATGTCTTGGGTCTTCTCTGTCAGACCTGTCAGGCTATATCAGATCTTCCTGATTTTGAGGGGAAGGCTTCTGCTCTTTCATTGCTAGGGACATCTTCTCAGGTTGCTCGCCATTCATTAAATGCAGCTATGATGCAGCTAATGCCTCCTCTAGAGCTGCTGCTTTTGATTCTGTTTTGAGGAGCTATTCCTTGCTCAGACGTCAGCCTTTCTCTGATGATATAAAGGAAAAATTATGGATGCTTCTCTGGATAATAAGCATTTTTTTGGTGCTGATGAATTATTTAAGTTCCTGCAAGAAAAGCCTAAGGCCATATTTGTGTCTCACTTGTTCCCAGATTTCAACAGAATTATCCTAACAGGCCTGCTTTTGTTTGTAGGCAGTCTCGCTTACCACCCCAAAGGCAAGAAGGGTGGTAGAAGAGCTCCTCCGGCTAAGGATACACAAACTCCTCCTACTCAGAAGTTTCCTTTTCCAGACAAGCCAGGTGCTGTATGACGATCCGTGCCCTGCTCTTCTCAGTCATATTCCTGTTTCTGTGCATCTTTCCCCATCCCTTCCTATTTGGTTAAAGGATACCCAAGACTCCTGAGTTCCTTCTGTAATTCGCAAAGAGTATTGCATGGTTTGGAAATCTCCTCCACCCCTGTTTGGGCATTCCTCAGCTCCTCAGGAATAACTGCTTTTTCTTCCAGAGGTACTTCAGGGTCTGCTGGCTCAGGGAGCAATTCAAGAAGTTCCAGTTCTTCAGAGGGGTAAGGGGTTTTACTCCAGATTGTTCTTGGTCCACAGGAGTGACGGCACCTGGAGACCCATTCCTGATCTTTCTCCACTACGTACCATTTTGAAGGTTCCTTCCTTTCAGATGCTTTCCCTTCAAAACTTCCTCTTCTACTTCCTCTGGCTTTCCTAGTTTCCCTGTATCCTTAAGGATGCTTGTCTACATATTCCCATTCATCCCCTTTTCAGGAAGTTTTTACATTTCTCTGTTGCTTTCTGGCATTTTCAGTTCTCCACTTTGCCCTTTGGTCTCTCTTCACCAAGTGCCTCCCTCCTGTGATTGTTTTCTGCAGATTGAAAGGCATGCAGATCTTTCCTTACCTTAATGACCTACTCATTCAGGCCTCTTTTCCAGAGATTTTAATTCCGCATCTACACTTTGCTGTTTATCTCCTGCAAAGCCTAAGGTTTACTGTAAATTTCCAAAAGTCATTCCAGACTCCTGCTTAGGATCACGTTTTTCTAGGGTGTGGGTGCCAGACTGTTCCAGTGCTGGCATCCCTGCCTCCTCCTAAGGCATTAACTCTTCAGTTCCGTCTTCCTTTGGCTTGTATTACAGCCAGGGAGTTTCTGAAGGCTCTGGGTTACATGGCATCCACTATCCCTATGCTTCCTCTGACCAAGCTCCATATGATAATGCTCCACTGGTTTCTAAAGTGAGTTTGGCTTCAACATTGTTATTCTTTAGATTTTTTAGTCCTTCTTTTTCCATGTCTCAAGCTGGAACTTCAGGGGTCGATTCTTCAGTTGTCCCACAACTCAGGGCTTCCTTTTCAACCTCCAGTCCTCCCCTCAGGAACTCTTCACAGATGCCTCGGATGTGGGATGGAGGGCTTCCTTTGGCTGTCTGAATGTACAGGGCCTGTGGTCTATTTGCAAAGGAAAGACCACATCAGTGCCAAAGAGATGAGAGCCCTTCTTTTGGTTCTTCAGGCTTTTCATTTTCTTTTCCTTCCAGGCCCCCTTAGGATTCTCACAGGCAACACCACAGTCATGTAGTATATCAACAAGCAGGAAGAGTCAAGGTGTTCTCTCTTGTGCAGACTAGCTCTTCAGGTTTGGGATCTAGCTATCCAGTATCAGGTGACACTTTAGGCAGTTTGTGTTCACTCAAGTCAAAACAATAGTGGCAGATTCTTTGAGCAAGTCTTTAACACAGTCCCACAAGTGGATGCTTCACAGTGTTGTTTTTCTGAATGTTGTCCACCGGCACCAATGGGGGTACTCCTTAAGTAGATCTATTTGTCTCCCATCTGAACAGAGCACTTTCTGTCTCTTGCACCAGAGTTCAAGTCCCCAGGCCTGGAAGATGAACGCCCTCTCTTTTTCTTGGAAGGGCATGTTTCTTTATGTCTTCCCTCATACTGAAGGTCCTATTCAAGATGTAACAAGATGCTTTCAAAATCTTGCTGGTGATTCCCTTTTGACCCAGAGAGCATGGTTTCCATCTTCTTCTGCATTTAGCCAAGGGCAGTCATCACAAGTTACCTCAAAGTGTGGACATACTCACACAAGACAAGGGATCTCTCATCCATCCCCACCTGTCCACTCTTCAACTGACACTGTGGGTGCTAGAATGTTGATTCCCTTCAGACACCTTTTTTCTGAAGACATGCTTTGGGTTCTGCAGGAGGCCAGGAGGCCCAGTACTAAAAAATCTTATTTGTCCAGACGGAAGAGATTTTCCTGTATGGTGACTTTTACATAATCTGGATCCACTTACTGTGAATATTTCTTTTGTTCTCTGTTATTTGTGTGATTTGCTCAATGCTAGGTTGGCATAGTCCTCTCTTAAGGCCCACCTGTAAGCTATTTCTGCTTGTCTGCCTTTGGCTTCCCCTTTGGCCTCCAGATTTGAGGCCAAACAATTTCTTAAAGGCATCCTTCACATTAGACCTCCCAGGAAGCCTGTCCCTCCTTCCTGGGACCTTCATTTTGTTTTAGAAGAACTAACTCAGGCTCCTTTTGAGCCTGCAGCTTCAGCTTCCTTACAGCATTGTTCTTGGAGGACTGTTCTTCTTTTGACCCTTACTTCTGCCACATGGGTGTTTGAGCTGCAAGCCCTTATGGCTTTCCCTACTTTTTTGTTTTTTCATAAGGATAAGGATGTCTCTGTACTAATCCTTCTGTTATGAACAAGGTGGTGAACGAGTTGCCAGTCTATTCATTTGTCCACTTTTTTCCCTTCTCCTCAATCTGCTAGTGAAAAGGTTCTTCACACCCTGTATTTGCAATGACAACTCTGATATTATTTAGATAAAACTTAAGCCATTCATAAATCTGAGCAGCGTTTTGTTTCTTTTCATCCTAGGTCTTTAGGTTTGGCTGTTTCCAAGCAAACCATTTTTTTTTTATTGGATATCTAAAGCCTTTTCTTTTTGTTATTCCTTCCATGGGAAGATTCTTCCTTCCTCTATTAAGGTTCATTCTACTAGAGCTATGACTTCTTTTCATGCCCTTTTCAAGGTTCTGGAAACCTAATTCTCTTCTTGGAGCAGCTTCCTGGTCTTCTGTGCATACCTTTACCAAACACTATAAGTTAGATGTGATTTCTAGGGCCAGAGCTGGTTTTTCCAGGGACATTCTTCATAGCTTTTTTGAGGGTTCTGCTGGCCCTTCCTCCTCCCAATCTTCTTTCCAAGCTATTGTACTTTCCCTATTGTAAAGAACACTGTAACAGTGATATGGAAGGACATAGTACAATTGTGTGAAATCTTACCATAACACTAGATGTCCTCCTCTTCACTGTTGCAGTATGTGCTTCCTCCCCCTCCCCCTGGTTGTGTTTCCTTCTGGATGTATTTGTTTCCTAATGGTGTATTTAGGCTGTCATTCCTATAAGTTTATAGATAGATTAGTACTAGGCTAATTGCCTTTGTGGGCCATTTTAAGCCTAGCCAATTACCCCATGTGAGAATTAAACCCTGCACCTTCTGTTTGTAAGGTAAATACCTTAACCGTTATGCCAACTTCCCACTACTGGGGCTTTTTCACTTCTGAGAATGGTACATTCACATGTCACCTTCATGCCCAACACCATGTGCGGGAAGCGTACATGTGAAGTACAGCATACCCATTATAACCTAAAGGCTTTAGTATATTGGCTGGACATTGGGCTGTGCTAGGCAGGTAATCCATGTTGTAAAGAATACTGCAACAGTGAAGAGAAGGACATCTACTGTTATAGTAAGATTTTACACAACTGTACTTTCTCTGATCAGTATTGCATTTTGCAGCTAACACCTGCTACTGTTCATGTTTGTCATTACACGTATTTGAATATCACTGATATTGCTAAATCCTCTAAAGGTTTACTGTGTAGCTTCCAGTGTAATAACCAGTAGAGAGAATATTATTAGTGTTAACACCAGACTTGCAGAATTATATTGTATCCATTAAAAGATTCATTCATACAAAGCAATTCTTCTTAATAATTTACAGTAAATGTATTGTGGATAAGGTTACCTTGTCTACTGAGAACAGCAATGAAGGGGGTAACACAAGTTATGTCAAGATATCAAAACTGCAAGTTGTTATTGTACTTGACATTTTGACTAAGTGTACACATTTGTATATTGCATGTAATATACATATACATACAAAAATGTTTACCTTGGAATCTAGGTTATAGTTTATAGTCTCAGCTTTATCTTATTGCAGCTATTAGTGATTTACTCTATAAATCCTTAAACTATTTATATATGTTTTTCTGCAATATCCAGCATGATTTTACAGACTGCTTTACTTCGGGTATCTTTACAATATTGAGGCTGTATTAATGGGGGTTCAGACTACAGAGAATGCTGTGAAATTATTTCTAATTATACAAAAATAAATTGCATCATTTAATGGTGACTTGACTTTTTTATAGATTTTTACCTTTGTCAGATTTCTAATCATGTCTTTATTGAATTGTCCTGTTGTCATATGTGTATGTATATATATATATATATATATATATATATATATATATATATATATATATATATATATATATATATATGAAATGCAGACGTCATAGGTTCTTAGCTGTGTAATTATCTTCAGCCATAATTTTATAGGCTATTTTATGGTTATAGTGTATATATTTAGTAACATGATTTTATAGTAATATATACATTTTTAAGTAGATCAAAGATAAATTATTTCTGTTATTCCTTTGTGTAAATGGTTTCTACACATAAGTTTCTTTAAGCAAAATAGCTTCCTTTGTGATTGCACTCATTACCAATTAAGTGAATGGTTAATGTGATTGGATTCACTTGGGTAACAATCTGTATAAAAAGAGGAAGTGTGGTATGCTGTGTTTTTGCTGAAGAAGTTACGTGATTGACGAAAAACGCGGTGAACAAGTTAAGCATTTATTGCTGCTGTTTCAGTTTAATAAAGTCGTAGTTCGTAGTATTGGAGGCTCCAACTGCTTCATTTTGTTACTTACTGGTGAAGGTATTCCTGAGGCACTTTTTCTCACAATTTAACATCCTTGTACAATTTAAGCTTGCTTTCCTTGAGTGAGCTGTGCCAGCTGAATGTCTTTGGGCATGATAGTTACCCTCTTAGTGTGAATAACTCAAAGGTTAGTAGCTTCAAAGGGACCTACAAGATAAAGCTTGCTTCCTGCAAGGCCATAACAGCAGAATTCTGGAAATGGAAATCCATTTTGAGGTCCTCTGTGATCTCGAGAGCAAGCCAGTAGAAAGGAAGCTTGCAGATAAGTAATTTAACAGACTTGTGATAACGATGGATTTCTCATGGAGCAGCAGAGCCCTGGCAATAACATTGAGGCTTCTTTACACCTTAAGCATCTGTAGGACTTTTGCATGCAGCCATTGTAGCAAGCTGCTTACGGGAACCCTTTCCACCAGTAGACTTACAAGCAGTCTGCTTTGTTCGAATCATCATAACTATCAGAGTTGGTAAATTTTCCTTATATGTCCCAAGCAAAATCAATGATTATTCATCCAGTCATCCAAAGTGGTTAAAAATGTTACTAGGGAAGTAGTTAACTTGGTACGCAAGGGCAGCCTATTCAAGAAACGGAGAGTATGTCGGGTTAGGTATCTGTCGGAACAGTTGGTGGTGATGTGGTAGTGTAGGTTTAGGTCTCTACAGTCGGTGGTTTGCTTTACCACTGATTCTGTTTAGTTTAGGGATTTCAAACAGTGTCGAGTCATTTGCAGCACAGAAGGCTAAGTGGAGATTACTCCTCAGGGCTCTTGACACAGAGAAGAGAGACGGGTCTTTCAGTCTATCAGAGTAGCTAAAGGTACTGAAACCCAAGATATTTTGGGTGAAGAAACACTGAGATGTCCTTACATTCACTGCTGCAGTATTCTTAATATATGGGATTCCCTGCCTTGGAAGCCCAACATCCGGCCAGTCACCAAAGACTCCTGATGCTTTAAAGGTTCTGCTTCTTGCAAAGCGTAGGGCATAAAGGTGATGTTCAGGCCTACCATAGTCAGACTGTCTTTGCCACCAGTCCAGACATATTTTTTCCCCATCGGTCTGCTTACCTGCATCTGTTTTCTGCCAGTTGAAAGCATTTTCTTTCTCCAGTGACTACCTGTTTGCTGACGACTTTGCAATTGCAGATAATTGCCCCATTGGGGTTTTTTGTTTTTTCTTTCTTTCACACACTTCTTCATTTGGCTTCCATTACCACCAGGGAGTTTCTGAGAGCTCTGGGTTTCATAGCATCCACCATTGCGATGTTTCTTCTGGCCAAACATCTCATTAGAAACTTTAAGAAATTTCTGAAGTCAGTGTGACGTCAACATGCATATCCTCTAGACTTTGTAGTTCCTCTTCTTCCTTGTCTCTGACAAGAACTTTACTGATAGATTCAACAGTTGTCTCTGAACCCAGGGGGTCCCTTTTCATCTCCCTCTTACGAATTGCTCACAGATGCTTCAGACTTGGAATGAGGGACAACATTTGTCTTCTTAAAATTTCAGGGTTTGTGATCGCCACGTCAACAGAAGGAGCACATCAGTGTCAAAGAGATGAGAGATCTTCTGCTGGCTCTTCATGCCTTTCATTCTCTTTTCTCTCCAGGGTATCAGGGTATTCACAGACAATACCACAGTGATGTGGTATATCAACAAACAGGGAGGAACAAGATCTTATCTTCTTTTCCAGTTGGCACTTCTGGTATTGAGCTTGATGTCAAGTTTCAAGTGACGTGAGTTGGTGTTGATAATGAGAGACTTGCGTGCACATATCAGGACAGACAGAACAGAATATGAGGAATGCCTGGCTTCCCATGGGTGGGACAACAGGAATAAAAAAAGGTAAGGGCATTCTAGACTTTGTTCTGGTAAATGGTTTAATGGTGGCCAACACATGGTTCAGCAAGAGAGATGGTCACTAGATCACATACAAGAGTGGCCAGCATGCAACTCAGGTAGATTTCCTCCTAGTAAGGAAAGGGCATTGGGTAGAATCAGCGATTGCAAAGTCATACTTAGTGAAACAGCTGGCCCACAGCATAAACCAGAACAATGGTTCAAATTAAAGGCACAGCATCTTATACAAACAGCAAATAAAAAACATTTAAAAAATTATCGCCAGCAAATAAAATAGCATAAAAACACCATGAGATAACATGTAAAATATTAGAAATGCAGATATCAATAAAAGACTAAATATTAAACAAATACTCAAACCAAAGCAGCATTTTCTTTAGAACATTTGTAACTGAAGCAGTGTCATTAATGCCAGGGAAAGCCATGGCATTAAGTCTCAGTTGCCATGGCTGAGGGTGTATTCCGACCTACCGATATTCATATTAAACCGACAACTAAAACTACCAAGATTCTCTGGCCCAGAGTTCACACTACGCCTAGAAAACCGATGACCAAAGCGCATGCTCAAGCTCCCATGCCACAAAAACAAATGGTTAGAATGGCTGAAGACCCTATTACTCTAATTAGGGGAAGCCAGCCTTCCCCCTGCCAAAAGACAAATTGAATTTCTTTCTAATTCTACAGACCAGGAGTCTGATGACTCTGACCCTTCTGATTACCAGGACATACCCTTATCTACCTATGAGGATTCAGATGCAGAAGAATCCATTCCCTCTGCCTCCCCTCCAGAGGATTTTTCTTTTTGGTGAAACCTTGCATACCTTGAGAGCATTTCTGCTGGGAATGCCAGGACTATCCTCAGTCCAAAAAGAGACTCGGAATTTTTAGATTTGCCTCAGCACAGGCCTCTAGCTATACCCCCTGTCCTGGATATTGTAGATGTCTTCTTGGAGTCTAGTCTTAATCCTGACACCTTACCACCAGCTCCTAGAAAACCTGACAGGTACTGCAGAGTACCTGACTCTCACAAATTTCTCTTTATGAATCCTACTGCGGATCCAGAGACCATTTCCCAGGGACCTAAAGGCATTAAGGCTACTACAGCCAAAAACCCTACCCCTTCAGACAGGGATTATAGAGCTTTAGACAGATGGGGTAAGAAGGTATATGCCTCTGCAACTCTTGCCATCAGGGCTTTGAATTGCCAGTTTCACATGTTGAAGTACCAGCAACATATTATGGAACTAATTAAACAAAAAGTGGTGTTACTTCCAGATTGTGCAGAAAATAAAGATTTACAAGAGTTAATGCATTCTGCAAACCAAGGTAGTAAACATACTTTGCAGTGTGGGTTTGATGCCTTAGAAGCATCTTGCAGGGCTGCTGTCACTGTGTCTGTACTGAGAAGGTATGCTTGGCTAAAGGAACAAGTCTTGCCTGACCATGTCAAAGCAAAATTACTAGATGCTCCATTAAATCAGGAGCATTTGTTTGGCATAAAAGCAGAAGTAGTTCTTAAAAAGATGAAAGAAAAAGCTAAATCTATGCAAACTGTCAAAGATTTCTTACAGGTGCAGCCATCTAGATTCAGTAGGCATTGGCTTTCAGAAAACCTGGTCCTTTCCAGCCCCTCTCAGGCCTTCTCAGTCCAAACCCAGGGTAAAAAGACCACCAAGACTACAGTCTCAGGGTATGCAGAGATCTGAGCCACCCCCTTATGGAAAAAGTTCACAATGACTTTCCAATTATCCTTCCCAGCCATGCCCAAGTACTTGCACCCCTAGGAGGAAAGCTCGCCCTTCATGCAAAAAACTGGATGTCCATTACTCAGAACCGATGGGTTCTAAACATTGTATCCCAGGGATACAGATTCTACTTCCACTCACTGCCAACACCAAGCAGGTTGCCAGACCTTCCTCCAAACCAGTGGGCAGAGGCTCAAAAGCAAGTACTTTCCCTTCTCCATATCAGGGCTATTCAACCTGTTACAGTAGAGCAAAGGGGACAGGGATTCTACTCCAGACTGTTCCTGGTGCCCAGAAAAGAGAGCTCCTGGTGCCCTATCCTGGATCTATCAATTCTCAACACCTTTCTGGTGGCCCCAAAATTCAAAATGCTTACAGGGCAACAGCTTCTTCCTGTGCTAGCCAAGGATGCCTGGTTAGTCACCCTAGACTTAAAAGAAGCTTATCTGCACATCCCCGTAAGGGAGTCTTGCAGGAAATATCTACATTTCAGGGCAGGCTCTATGCACTATCAGTTCTCTGCACTTCCCTTTGGCTTATCTACTGCGCCCAGAGTTTTCATAAAATGCCTGGCTCCAGCCATTGCATACTGCAGGCAGAGAAATATTCAAATCTACTCATACTTGGATGATTGCCTGATTCAGGTGGACAGTCAGGAATTGCCATTTCAGCACCTGGCATTTGTAAAAAGACTTCTAACTTCACTGGGATACACCATCAATGAAAAGAAATCGCAACTGGCGCCCAGCCAACAAATTGTATTCCTGGGAGCAAGCTTGAACACAACTTCCCAGATGACATTCCTCACTCCAGAAAAGCAGGTCCATTTGACAAACTATTTTAAACTAATGGCCAACAAAACCCTGCTATCTGCAAGGAAAATACTGCAAGCCCTAGGGTTCATGGCCTCATGCATTCTGCTAATTCCATATGCAAGACTGCATATGAGGAAACTTCAGTGGTACTTAAAAAGTCTCTGGTGTCAACATTCTCAGGATCTGGAAACGGTGATTCCTGTCATACATACCTTGTCTAAGGGCAGAGTTCCTTTGGTGGGCAGAATCATGCAACCACAACAAGGGACTTCCTTTCACTCAACCCCTTGCCGCCCAAACCCTGACAACAGACACATCAGACTATGCATGGGGGGGGCTCACATGGCAGGCAAATGCATTCAAGGCAAATGGATCCCAGAGTAAATTCCCCTGCATTCCCCTGCATATCAATCAAAAAGAGATGCTAGCTGTACAGAATGCTCTTGACAGTCTTCAAATACCTTATCCTTCCAGGACAGCTCCTGATAAAGACAGACAACACCACAGTTATGTGGTACATAAACAAGCAGGGCGGGACTCATTCTTGCCCACTCTGCAGGTTAGCCATGGCTCTGTGGAACACAGCTTTGAGCATCCAAGTGCACCTACAAGCTCAATTCCTGCCAGGCAAGCAAAATTCACTGGCAGACGACTTAAGGAGAAATCTACTGGACCCTCATGAGTGGAAACTGGAACCCAACTCA
This sequence comes from Protopterus annectens, assembly GCF_019279795.1. Lineage (NCBI taxonomy): Eukaryota > Metazoa > Chordata > Ceratodontiformes > Protopteridae > Protopterus > Protopterus annectens. The sequence continues at coordinate 932,206,626 of NC_056744.1, forward strand.
TTCAAACTTCTAACCCAGAGGTGGACCTTTTTGCCTCCCCCCAAAACCACCAATTGAGCAAAATTTGCACCAGGAACCCTCACAGCAAAGCCTGGAAGGCGGATGCCCTATCCTTTACATGGGAAAACCTCTCAATTTATGCCTTTCCTCCTCTGCCCCTCCTCTCAAAAGTACTACTCAAGATCAAACAGGACAGGCCAAGGGCAATCCTTATTGTACCAGACTGGCCACGGCAGCACTGGTACCAACTCCTACGCAGTCTGACAGCAGTGCCACCCTGACACAGCAGGAGTGACAGATTTTGCATCCACAGCTGCAAACCCTAAACCTTGCAGCCTGGCTTATCTCCTGAATACACCACCAGCATCCCTCAGCAAACGGGTGCTGGATGTCATACTTGAGGCCAGAAGGCCTATTACTAGGAAATCCTGTGCTGAAAAGTATAAAAGATATTGTTCTTGGAGTCAGTCTCAAGGAAAAGGACACAGCTGTGCCCAACCTACCTCAAATCCTTGATTTACCTAGCAGAGCTGCTCCACAGAGGCCTATCTTTCTCATCCATTAAGATTCATGCCTCTGCCATCTCAGCTCATTATAATACTGAACCTCCTCTCTTTTCTCATCCTCTCATCAAACAGTTCCTGAGAGGAGCTAACAATTTAAGGCCCGCTAGGAGAGCTCCCACCCCGGCCTGGGGACCTTAACTTTGTACTGGAAAAGCTCACACCTCCCCCTTTTGAACCTGCTGCTTCAGCAGAGTTAAAATTCCTGTCTTGGAAAACAGCCTTACTTCTAGCTATTACTTCAGCAAGAAGAGTGTCTGAGTTCAGGCACTAATGGCGATGGAGCCCTTCATTATTTTCCATGCTGACAGGGTTTCTCTCAGGACTAACCCTTCCTTTATGCCCAAGGTGGTATCCAGTGTGGCTTTAAACCAATTCATCCATTTCCCAACCTTTTTCCCTAACCCTCAGAATAAAGGGGAAAGGATCCTGCACTCCTTGGACATGCACAGACAGCTCAGGTTCTACCGTGACAGGACTAAGCCTTTCAGAAAATCTGACCAGCTGCTAGTCAACTTTACTACAGGGGCAGAGGGCAAGGCCATTTCAAAGCAAACCATTTCCAAATGGATAGCACACTGCATCTATTTCTGCTACAAGCACCATGGAAAACCTACCCCTCTGTGGATCAGAACTCATTCCACTAGAGCTACTTCAACCGCTACAGCATTTCTCAGGGGAGTCCCTACTAGGGACATCCTGGAAGCTGCAACCTGGAGTTCTGTACACACCTTCACCAAGCATTACCACTTACCTATTTTTTTCTAAATCCTGAGCTGGATTTGCTACAGCAGTCTTATAAGGCCTGCTAGCCAGCCCTAACACTTCTTGACTGCCTCCACCCTTCCTCAGCTTTGGGAATCTACCCAAGTTGATGACTGCAACAGTGAAACATGAAGAACATAGTACAGTTGTGTACACTTACCATAAATGTAGATGTTTGAGTGTATTCACTGTTGCAGTCCTGGTTTCCCTCCCTCCAGCCCCCTGGCTTTTGCTATCCTTTCTACCTTTCCTCTTTATGGCCATCTTTTATGGCAAGGGTATTTACGTTTTAATGGAGGTGTTCCATACCATGTAATAGCGTCCTATTTTGGGGGCTCCTGACATCTGAGGCAAGAAAAACTGATGTAATGGCATCGGCTGCATGTTTTATACCCCTGACGACCTGACGTCATGGAAGAGGCGACAGCATCTGATGCAGAAATCCCAAGACTCTGGTATTTGGGCCGACTGAGGGCAACCTGCAGGCAGATAACCCAAGTGTGATGACTGCAACATTGAATACAGTCGAACATCTACATTTATGGTAAGTGTACACAACTGTACTTTCTATTGTGCCTATCCACAAAATAAGAACATCATCAAGAAACCTAAAATAACCATGTACCATGGAACAAAACTGGGGAGTAAACACCACAGTTTTTTCCCACATAACTAACACAACATTGACATACAGAGGGGCACAGGCAGTACCCATTGCCATACCTGATACCTGATGGTAGTACTCACCCTCGAAAAAAATAAAGTTGTTATTCAATGTTAGTTTGAGGAGAGTAGTAATTACACTGATATCTGGACTAGTCAAATATGTGTATTCTGAAAGAAAACAAAAAAACATTCAGTCCTTGTGTCATGGAGGATGGTGGAGAAAAGTTCCACTACATCCACAGTAATAAAACTATCATCATTGTACTGTAATGAATTTAAAATCTGTAAAAGATGCCAAGAATCCTTAAAAATATGAGATTCAGATTCAAAGATCGAGTTACACTTATATTCTACGTATTAACCAGGGGTTCTGTTTTAGAACCCCTGGCTGACACAAATGGTCTCAGAGAGGGATTAGCTGTGCATTTATGAATTTTTGGAATACCAAAGATAGAAGCTATCCTGAGTTTAGCAACATTTAGGTATTCCCATTTCCCCCTGCATGACAGTATCCAATAATGTAAAGTCTAACTTGGCATATGCAGTATTTATTTCATTAAATGAAACGCTTCTATAAGTCACACCATTGGATAATAACTGAAACATCTTAGAAGAGTAGTCAAAACTATTCATTATTACCACCCCCTCCCTTATCGGGTTTCATAATACATAAATGCTTATCACGTGTTATAGAATGCAAAAGTCCTCTGTCTTCATGGGTTAAGTTATCAGGGTAAGACTTCTTCCTAATATGTTTTCCTGAATTGTCCTTCACAATTTTTTTTTCAAATGATGTGATCCATGGGTTGAGTGGTGGTGTAAAAGTACTCTTCCTTTTAAGTGAACCTGCTCTGTCAAATGTTATAGCAATTTAATCAGAAAAAAATAACAAACATTTTCAATTGGATTAATGCTTGAACTATATCTAATTTAAAATTAAGAGTAAAATTGAACCCTTTCTTAAAAATAGACAAACACATTTCTGAAATTGCAACATCTGATAAGTTGAGTATTTTAAAAAAATCACAGTGAAAAGTGTCTGCCACTGTATTATAACCACAGATGCAGTTTAATTTCTTCTGTATCTGCCCATGCCCCTGCCTCGAAAGTTTGGAAAACTATCTTTCAGTTGGAGTTTCAAATCAGTTCTGGGACCATAGTTCAAGTCCCTGGAACAATTGCTCAGTCTCTCCGACCTCTAGACTTGTGGTTGATCTGAAAAAACTCTTCAGCAGCAACTTCAGGCTCATACATCACTGGGTCGAATTTATTTCTAAAATAATTGGTAAGTAATGTCTCATCAGTATCCTAGGACAGGGTAGACCCTCCCCTGCTTGTAGTCCACACTGTCCCTCTGTCATTTACGGACCTTACAAGCATTGTTTTAATAACTATTGTTATCCACTTTTTAAAAAATACCATGAAACTGTTGCTTAATATTTGAAAACGGTAAATCATTTTATTGCCTTGTTTACTGCCTTTAATTCATTGTCAGGCACACTTATTTTGAAGTTGTTTTCTCTAATCTGTTTTAAAAGGGCCATACCTGTGTCACTGAAGAGCTTAACAAAGTCATAGTAAAACAAGCAAGGTGCTTGAGGAAAGCTTCTGGTGGAATGCAGAAGTCCAGAAAGTCCTCAAAAGAAATAAGGAGTGTGGGGAAAAGTGAAGTATAGAAAAGATGGAACAGGATAAGAAGGCATACAGTTCGCCTAACAAAGAGCCTAAGGGAGGAGTTGCACTACCAATGAAAAAGGCATCAGAGGCACTGTATCAGCTTCTGGAAAGTTGCTCAGTAGAGGCCTCAAAGAAACTCTCATCAGGTTGCAAGGCAGAAAAATAAAGAAGATGGTCAGACACCTTTCATAAGGGATGCCAGCAAATACCTGTTCACCAATCCACGGGACATCAAAGGCAGATGGAAGAAGTATTTCCAGCAGCTTTCCAATGAAGAAAACATCATAGAAGCTGTATTGCTGCAGGTACAGCCTGCAGTGAAGAAGGGGGGAGCCCTCCCTAAATAAGTAAGCAGCACTAAGGAAAATGATGTCAGGGAAAGCAGCAGACTCAGAGGGGTCATAGCAGATACGATAAAGATTTTGGATGAGATAGAGGAGAAGTGGATCCTTAGGGTATTTACAGCAGTATGGAGAGAAAAATGTATCTGGATGACTGGAGAATAAGCATACTACTACCAATTTACAAGAAAAAAGGGGACATTTACAACCGTAGGCATTACAGAGGTGTCAGACCCCTGTTGCACTGCATAACAGTTCTGAAGATTGCGATTGATAAATGAATACACAGAATAGTAGAAATTAAGATACGGATGAGCAGTTCAGATTCAGATCAGGGTGCAGTACAACTGTCCATATGCTTTCCGTGAGACAGATGGTTGAGAAGTAGCTAGAGATGAGGGAGGAGTCCAACTGGGCATGCCTAGACTTGAAGAAAGCATATGGCAAGGCCACAAGAATGCTGATTTGGGCAGTCCTATGGTGGTTTGAAGTCCAAGAAACATTTGTGCAATTAATGCAGGCAATATAGAAGGATGTAATGACTCGAGTACGAACAATGTTCCGTTTCACAGAGGAGTTCCTAGTGGGAGTGGGTGTGTATCAGGGTAACTCTCTGAGCCCACTGCTGTTCATAGTGGTGTTGGACTACCTTAGCAAACAGGTCAGAGGAGACAGATCAACAAAGATGCTGTGCAGATGCATGTAGATGGGATGAAACTGAGTACAGTAAGACAGTTGTAATGGCAGCACATGAATGAAATCCGAAGAAGCTGAGAATTGAAATATAAGGTAAAACAGTGGAACAGGTTAACAGCTTCAAGTATCTGGGAGGGGTGGTTGAGGATAAGGGAAGTCTGAATCATACCTCTCAACTGTCAGATTTTCAGAGAATGTCTAGATTTTTGCCTCATATTTTTGGTCCGTTTTCCATAAAGTTAAGGTTTTCTGTCAAATTAATGGCAAATCATTAAAGATTCAAGTTGCAAAATAATGACAGACATTTGAGTTTCAGACTTCATACCCTTCAGAAAATTTATGTTGATGCAAAACATGTTATTCTATCAACTTTCTAAGTTTGTAAGGGCTGTATTTAAAAATTGTCCCTATTTTTGGGCCATTGTCCCAGTTTTACTTATGACTTTGTCCAGATTTCTTTCTCTAAGAGGTTGAGAGGTATGGTCGGAATGAGGAGGTGAAACTAGAATCAGAGGGTTTGCAGCCAAGTGGCACTGAGTCGGGGGTAATATATGATAGAAGAATGTCAAAGAATCTGAAAAGTAAGGTGTACAAAACTGTTAAGGAACCTAGAGGTGATGGAGATTGTGTCTTGGATGGGCAGTAGGATGTACACCGTAGGTTGTATGAAGAAATGACATCATAGCAGAAACAAAAGTAGCTTCAATTGCAGATAAGGTCAAAGAGAACAGATTACAGCAGTCTGGGCACAAGGTCTGAAGAGCAGAAGACAATTTGGTGAAGAAGATTTGGGACAGACAAGAAGGCGGCAAGAGGAAACAAAGGCATCGAGCAAAGAGATGGATAGATTGTTTGAGAGAAGACCTGCAAAGGTCCGATGTTCTTCGTCTTCCATTGCTGCAGTCCTGACTATTGGGTATAGTCCGCGTCCCAGTCGGCCCGAATACCAGAGTATAAGGCTGACGTCGGTCAGGGCGCATTAGACTGACGTCAGTACGTCAGGGTACTAATGCGCATGACCGACGTCATATCCCCAGTCTTTTTTGCCGCATGGTCCGATGCAGAAGCAGTTTTGCGAGTGCAGGTTGGCGTACTGAAATATTTCCGAAACCGGAGTTTCAGACCGAAACAGAGTTGGCTAAGTACCCCGTTGGGGAACATTTTGTTTTTTTCTTGCCTCAGTATTTTACCGGATGTCAGAAAAAGTGAATAACTGTATTTCTTGTGGGAAACAGATACCTCATAGGGATTATCATACCTTGTGTATACCTTGTTTAGGGCCTGAGCACGACGTTGTTGGTTGCCGCTCTTGTGCTAGGTTTAACAAACGCACTATTAAGAGGAGGTTAGACTGTGCCAGGTTAGTGTTTGGGAAGCGTTGCAATTACAAAATGCCGTCGGATGCTCCGACGCCCGCTTCCTCCAAGAAGCGCAAGGATAAAACAGTGAAGTCTAGGGTTGAGGAACCGGCAGTCCCGGACGTCGGTTCTTTGGAAGGCTCAGTGGAGCCTGAGGTTTTGCCCGGAGTTTCCATGGAGTCCCAGGCAGAAACTATACTCTTACAGGATGTGCCTTCTCAGGAGGTAGGCCAGGCTGAGGGGGCTTCTCAGGTGACTGTTCTTCCCTCTCTTCCCAAGGTAGTTAGGGCCTCTCCTTCTGTTGCCAAAACTTCTATGAGAGGTAGGCCTACTTCAGCTTCAGTGGGGGCTTCTCCTACCATTTCAGGTTCTGTACCTAAAAAGCATATGCTTAAGATGGCAGAAGATTTGATTACTATGATTAGGGGTTCTATGCCCCCGCCTGATAAGAGGCCTAGGGTGGAATCTGAGTTTGAGAGTTTTGAACAGTGTTCTGAGGCTTCAGAATCTTCTGTGGAAGATTTACAGGAGTATCCTACCTATTCTGATTCTGATGTGGATGATTCCACTCCTACAGCGTCTCCACCTGAGGATTTCTCATTTTCAGAGACTTTGCATTCCATGAGGGAGCACTTTAAATGGGAAGGCCAGGATTACTCTGACTCCAGGAAAAGGCTTAGGGAGTTCTTGTTTTACCCCAGCATAGGCCTTTAGCTATTCCTCCTGTGTTGAATGTGGTGGAAGATGTTTTTGCAGAGGCTTCCCTGAACCCTGACTCTTTGCCTCCTGCTCCTGTTAAGCCTGATAGGTATTATAGGGTGCCCAAGCTCATAAATATTTGTTTAAGAGTCCTAGGGCGGACCCAGAAACTATTTCCCAGGGGCCTAAGGGTGTAAAAGCTTCTGTGGTTAAAAATCCTGTCCCCACTGATAAAGAGGCGAGGGCTTTGGATAGGTGGGGAAAGAAAGTGTATACTTCTTCCACTCTAGCCATGAGAGCTTTGAATTGTCAGTTTCACATGTTAAAATATCAGAATTACCTTCTTTCACAATTGAAATCTAAGGTGGATGCTTTGGCGGAAGGTATTGAGTGTAAAGAGTTGCTGGATTTGGTTCATGTGTCCGAACAAGTGGGTAAGCATTCCTTGCAATGTGGTTTTGATGCTGTACAGGCCTCCTCGAGGGTGGCTGCTACCAGCTCTGTTCTTCGCAGGCATGCCTGGTTGAAGGATCAGAATTTAGCTGAGCATGTTAAGACAAGGATTTTGGATGCTCCTTTACAGTCTGATGTGTTGTTTGGTTCGCCTGTGGAAGCTGTTTTAAAGAAAATGGAGGACAAAGCTAAGTCTATGCAAACTGTTAAAGATTTTTTGCAGGTGCAGCCACCGAAGTTTAGTAGAAATTGGCCTGCTAAGGGGTGGACATATCCTGCTTATGATTCTCAGTCTAGGGGTAGGTCTAGACGTGGTAGGGGCAGGGCTCAAAGCTCTTTTAGGCCTAGAACAGGGAGTTCACCTGCTCAGACTTCTGGTGAGGGCAGGGGTCAGTCCTTTCGTAAACAGACCCAATGACCTGTTTCTTCAGCTGCCAGCAGATTCACGTCTGGCAGCTCCTTTGGGGGGAAGACTGTCTCTTTTCAAAGAAAATTGGGATTTAATTACTCAAGACAAATGGGTGTTGGATATCATTCACCACGGTTACAGATTTTATTTCCATACAATGCCCCCTTTCAAAGGCATGCCAGACGTTCCTCCTCAACAAAGAAAAGAGGCTCACAAGCAAGTTTTACAGTTACTTCACATAGGGGCCATTCAGCCAGTCCCTGTGTCAGAGAGGGGCCTAGGATTTTATTCTCGCCTGTTCCTTGTACCAAAGAAGGGGAACACGTGGAGACCAATTTTGGATTTATCTCTCCTCAACACGTTTGTGGACATTCCCAAGTTCAAGATGTTGACGTTACAACAGCTTTTACCTCTGCTGGGCAAAGATCACTGGATGGTAACTTTAGATCTCAAGGAAGCTTACCTTCATGTGCCTATAAGGCTAAGTTGCAGAAAGTATCTGCGGTTTCGAGCTGGAAATTCTCATTATCAGTTCTCTGCATTGCCCTTTGGCTTATCTACTGCCCAGAGTATTCACAAAGGTTCTGGCTCCAGTGATAGCTTACTTCAGGCTTCAAGGAATTCAAATCTATCCTTACTTGGACGACTGCCTGATTCTGGCTCGAGAAAAGGAAGACCTTCTACAGCATCTGGAATATGTTATAGCAGTGCTAAGATGCCTAGGGTATTCTGTGAACGAAATAAAGTCCAGTCTAGTACCCTCTCAAGACATGTGCTTTCTGGGTGTAAGACTGAATACAGCAGCCCAGATGGCCTTTTAACCCCGGACAAACAAAAGAGTCTGTCACTTTACTTCCATCAACTATCTCATCAGTCCGTGCTGACTGCAAGGACAGTCCTTCAAGCATTAGGGTTCATGGCATCTTGTATTCTGGTGCTTCCCAATGCCAAACTGCATATGAGGAAGCTACAATGGTATCTCAAAATGTATGGACACAGCACTGCCAGGATTTGGACACTGTCATTCAAATACTACCTTGCATTCAAAAGGAATTTTTGTGGTGGGCTCAGGAATGTCACCTAAACAAGGGACTCTCTGTGACCCGGCCAGAGGCAAGTCAGATTCTAACGACAGATGCCTCGGATATTGCTTGGGGAGCTCATCTAAATGGAAAGTGGATACAAGACAAGTGGCCTGCCAGACTACAGCATCTACATATCAACATGAAGGAGATGTTAGCAGTCCAGTTTGCATTAATGGCTTTCAAGGAGTTACTTCTTCCAGGGCAGGTGTTGATTCTAACAGACAACACAACTGTCATGTGGTACATCAACAAGCAGGGGGGAACACATTCGTATCATGCAGGCAAGCAATGATTTTATGGGAGACTGCGCTAAGCTTGCAACTAACTCTTCAGGCAAGGTTTCTGCCAGGAGCACAGAACTCCTTAGCAGATGTGTTAAGCAGACAAATCATGGATCCCCACGAGTGGAAACTGGATCTTCATGTATTTCAGAAACTGACAGTGTCATGGGGAACTCCAGACATAGATCTGTTCGCTTCTCCACTAAACCACCAGCTGCCAAAGTATTGCACAAAGGGGTTTCATCACATGGCTTGGAAAGTGGATGCTCTGTCTTTCAGTTGGAAAAACCTTCATGTGTATGCCTTTCCACCTCTACCTCTTCTTCCAAAGGTACTGTTAAAGGTCAGACAAGACAGGCCAAGGATGATTTTGATAGCTCCAGACTGGCCTCGGCAACACTGGTACCCTCTACTACGGAGTCTGGTAAAGAAGCCTCCATGGCCTTTACCTCTGCTTCCTCATCTGTTATCTCAGAAGGACGGTCATCTGCTCAATGTCAAGCTACACTCTCTTCATCTAACAGCTTGGCATATTCTGTGTTGAAACACAGCAGGTCTCAACTTCCTCAACAAGTTTTAAATGTGATTATGGAAGCTAGAAGACCTAGTACAAGGAAAGTGTATGCGGAAAAATGGAAGAGATTTTTATTTTGGAGTACAGCAAAGAATTTGGAGATTTCTGAGCCTAATTTGAGTGTGGCTCTTCAATATCTTACTGAATTATTGGACAAAGGTTTGTCCTTCTCTTCCATAAAGATTCATGCTGCAGCAATTTCAGCTCACTATGATTGTGACCCACCTTTGTTTTCGCATCCTTTGTTCAAGCAGTTTCTTAGAGGGGCAAAGAATATAAGACCCCCACGTAGAGCTCCTACTCCTGCTTGGGATCTCAATTTTGTGTTGGAAAAACTTACTCTACAACCTTTTGAGCCTGCAGCTACTGCTGAATTGAAATATTTGTCATGGAAGACTGCTTTTCTGTTGGCTATTACTTCTGCAAGAAGGGTGTCTGAGTTGCAGGCCCTTATGGCAGTAGAGCCCTTTCTGATTTTCCATAAGGATAGGGTATCATTACGTACTAATCCTTCTTTTATGCCTAAGGTGGTTTCTAGTGTGGCTTTAAACCAAACTATTCATTTGCCTACGTTTTTTGCAGATCCTCAAAATAAAGGGGAAAAGATTTTGCACACTTTAGATGTACACAGGCAATTGCGTTATTATTTAAGCAGGACTAAGGATTTTAGGCAGTCTCAGCAGTTGTTTGTTTCTTTTGCTTTGAGTTCTCAGGGCAAGCCTGTGTCTAAACAAACTATTTCTAGGTGGATTGGCTTTTGCATTGCATTTTGTTATTCCCATCATGGCAAGGAGATTCCAGCTGGGATTAGGCCTCATTCCACTAGGGCTACGGCCACTTCAACAGCATTTCTAAGGGGGGTGGCAACTAAGGATATTTTGGAAGCAGCTACTTGGAGTTCAGTGCATACTTTCTCTAGGCATTATCACCTTCCTATCTACTCTAAGTCTAGGGCTGGTTTTGCCACAGCTGTTTTACAAGGCATGTTGTCAGCTCCTACTACTTTATAATTTGCCAGCCTCCCTTACCTCTGCTTTGGGATTCTACCCAATAGTCAGGACTGCAGCAATGGAAGACGAAGAACATAGTACAGTTTTGTACCTACCATAAATGTAGATGTTCGAGGATTCCATTGCTGCAGTCCAATTTACCCTCCCTCCTTCCCCTCTGTATTTAGGGGTGGTTGTGTAGGTGAGTTTACATGCTTATATTTTTGTATATATTGTTGTATATATTGTACATGTTTTTGGTGCAGGTTCTTTTGGGACTTGTCCTTTTGGGTCTTCTGACATCTGGGGCAAGAAAAGACTGAGGATATGACGTCGGTCATGCGCATTAGTACCCTGACGTACTGACGTCAGTCTAATGCGCCCTGACCGACGTCAGCCTTATACTCTGGTATTCGGGCCGACTGGGACGCGGACTATACCCAATAGTCAGGACTGCAGCAATGGAATCCTCGAACATCTACATTTATGGTAGGTACAAAACTGTACTGCATGACTGTCAAAGAAAATTAGAGTGGTATTGGTTTGAGAAAGATGGTGACAGTTGACATGACACACTAAACCTTGTAGAAAATGGGAAAAAGGGGGTTCATGATGATGATGATTATCAAAGTGGTAGGTAGTAGTAGTAGTAGTGATGCCAGACTTGGCAAAGGAAACTGTTCTCCATTTCTTAGCATTGAGAGTAATCCCCTAATTAACATATGCATTGTTTGGTTTAGCCACGCATGGGGAATTTGAGTACCAAAGTGGGATTTGATAATGATCTACAGATTGTAGTAATCAACAAAGTTGGATATCCATAGCCTGTTTTTAAGCTTTCATGTTAATAAAATGCATATACCAAAGATGAGGGAGCCCAGGATACTGCCAGTGACAATTAATGGCCTAGAGCAACCCCCATGCTTAACTATAAGGGTTTTGTCAGTCAGCCAATTACCTATCTGACTAGCTATCCATGGGTTAATGTTGAGTTGGGAGAGTTTATAAATGTCAGAATGGCGAGAGTATCAGAGCAAGGTCCAGATAGGCAGCGTGGGCTGTATGTCCATTATCCAAGGTCTCAATAACTCCTTGAAAAAAATCAGTCAAATTGAGCAGGCCTTTTATAAAGCTTTGCTGGTGTGTATTCAGGGATACAAGTTCATCTGTATCATTTTTTTATTGACTTAGTTAAAATGTTTTCCACAGCCTTACAAATAGTACTGGTGAGTCTAATAGGCTTACAATTCACAAGATCATTATAAGGGTCACTTTTATGCATGGGGACAACAACAGTTGCTATTCATATTTTGGGGATGTATCCTATGGAGAGACTAAGGTTCAAGAGTTGATATATGGGGGTTTCCTATATGGGGCTAAGTACTTCACAGCAGACATCCAGAGATGATGTCAGGATTCGTGGAACTTTTCTTTTTAATTTTGGAATGTAACAAATGACTTGGTCCAAAGTGGTTTTGAGAGGGGAAGCGTGAAGAGAGAAAGAGGTAACATTAGAGACATGTTCAGTGCAGAACTGTTCATTATATGTAAGCTTCCTAATGTAGTTGAAGAAAGCACTATCGTTGTCTTTTGAATTCGTCACAACCCAGGGTTCATATATGGCCTTTCATGGAAGGTTTGAGGGACTTGCCAGTTTTAATTCCCTTTTGTAATCATAAGGTGGGCATCTTTTTGAGATAGCCGCGAGCTTTTCCTTTTTCTTATACAGTTTGTTGGTGTGTTTGGTCCATCAGATGGGTTTAATTTTGAACTTGACATTATGCTTGATTTTGTTTTGTACCAATGCTTTAAAACATCTGATCAAGAGGAAGTAAAATTCAAAGTAGGCAGCAGTCTGTTTTGTAAGGTTTGTTGATATACTATTTGTGATTTACAATAAAATCAGTAAATAGTAAGTAATTGGTTTTGGAGTGATCCCTGAATGTAGAGGTGTTACTAGGGCACAAATCAGGCTTTCAAAAAGAATGTCACAGTAAGCTGGTTTATTTAACTAGGAAGGGGATAAGCAGTAAATAGCAAGTAATTGGTTTTAGAGTAATCTGTGGATGCAGGGGGGTTATTAGGTTCTGCAAAGCAGGTTTTCAGGGAAAGGGTTACAGTGAGATGGTCTAATTTGATTACAAAGGGGATAGCAAGCAGGATGTTGTAATTAAAATTATGCCTTCAGCATTTTGACATACCTCAGAACAACTGTACTATGGGCGAAACCTGGAAAAAGTGCAGCATGTCAGATTCCTTCGTGCTGCAGGTGAGGAAGCAACAGGGTGTTTAACACATGCAGCATAACAAAAGGAAAAAAAAGGCTCATGGGTGAATACTAGGCTAACTGCCTTGAAGGGCCTTTTTAAGCCTAGCCAATAACCTAAGGTCAGAATTAAACCTCTATCTTGTGTCTATAAGATGAGGACCTTAACTAGTATGCCAAACCCACCCCTTTGTATTTAAACATCTTGGTAACAGTGTGCCATATTTTAAAACCATTTAAGATTCTCTAAACAAGTCTTTAGGAAATCTAGCTTAAAGAAAAGGGGAAAGAGTCAGAATAATCTTAACTGGTTGTCAGTGTTGGTCACAAAATTATAGTTCAAACATCCGTACTATATCTGATGCAAATTACATGCAGATATGTTGTAAACCTAGGTGCCATCTAGAAACATTGTCAGATGTGCAACTTCTTCCAGAGAGAAAACAAGACTCAGAAAAGGGCTAGATGAGGTCTACAGAGGATGTTTATTTGCAAATGTTCAGTCCTGAATCAGCCATCAATGCATCACATACACAGCATGCACTATCTTGAGCTTCCTTAACTGCTAAGGATTTGAGTAGAAGTAGGCCAGTGACTAAATCCTCTGGACTAAGGAATCACATAGATACCAGTACTGCTTGTAGCCAAGTAAACAGGTGTAATGCACTCACATAACTCCTATAATTAGTGTACTATAGTTACTGAAGTCGTGTATTATAATAAAAATATATTTTGTATTAAAGACATGCAAGCCATATCCAGAAAAAGGGCAAAGTCAGTGTGTGGGATTAGCATAATGTACCATATAAAACACTCAAGTCACTTTTATGTTGGATGATATCAGCCTTAATTTAACTCTTGAAGTACAAGCAGCTTTTGAGTGAGCACCTTACTGGACCATTTGACACTGGATATTAGATGTAACAATATACAGATGTGACAAGGAAGATAATAAAATCATTGTGATATAAATCTGGACTTCATTAAAACCTTTGACAATGTCCCACATAAAAGACTACAAGACAAAGGGAGAAAAAGAATTGTTGAAATGGAGGCTAAAACGATGACAGAAGGAAGCATTAAAGATGGTGGTGTCAGAGGAAGGGTTAAGGGAGCAGGGGTGTGCAGTATGGATTATGTCTAATAGCTGTGCTTTGCAGTTTTCCTGTCATAAAGTTATATATATATATATATATATATATATATATATATATATATATATATATATATATATATATATATATAGAAAATTGGATTAATTGTTTTACACATGATGCCAAGATGGGGGCACCAAAGGATGATAGGGGAAATGCTTAAACAGATACTTGAAAAAGGTAATTGCACTTTCTGAAAATGGAAAATGAAATTCAGTGATGAAGAATTCATGGTCTTACACATGAGGAGCAGTGGCCCAAATGTGTAGCAACATGGACATGTCCAATTTAACACCCCTGTGCAGGAAAAGGACTTACAGAGAATAATCCAGCTAGCAAGAATCTCCTGAAAAACAGCAACAGAGTAGTGTCAAGGCCAACCGAGGATATCTTCAGGTGCATAGACTTTGGAGAAGATAATTCTCTCAGTCTTTTGACAGCTGGAAAGATCATAGCTGGAGTATTGTGTCTAGTACTAGAGATCATATAAGGAGAGCATTGGCCAGCTGTTACACACAGGAGCAAAGGACATCTGCCATGATTTTGTTTGAAATATTAGGTCATACTAACAAAGAATGAAAAGTTTGTGGCTGTACTTCCAACAGTATAGAAGAGAATTTTTTTTTTGCTCATTCTCACCTGGTGCTTGCCTATAATCAGCCCCCCCTCTCAGCTTTTGACTAATTTATCTCATCTTCACTGCGGGAAAAGAGTTGGTTGTCAGGGGCCATATTTTTTTTGCAGCCCTACACCCCTGAGCACTCTTAAGTTGTACGGGATGACAGGGCATAGAGTAGGCTGTCCACAACCGAGGTTCCCTCATTTACACCAAGGATATTGTCTTCACACAGCCCCTGCTAATAACTCTGAAGCACGGAGAGGTGGCTTATCCAATCTCCACCAGAGAGAGAGAGGGTGCATCTACCCAATGTGCTTTGAAGTACATGCAACCCTCCTCACCCCCCTGGTAGACAAGTAAGTGGACCATGCCACTTCACTTCACTGCTTTCCATCTAACACCTGATTCCACCTTAGTCGTGTATGCTACCCCGAAACTTACCCCAACCCCTGACCCTAACCATGCACCTTACCGTGGAAAACTCTTTCCATAACACTAGATGCTCAGATACACATCACTTACAACAGCACAAATGCACAACTAACAAAGTGTGTTTGACCTCTTTTCCAAGCATCTGTGTTTCTATACATATATATATATATATATATATATATATATATATATATATATATATATGAGAGATCGGTACATTGGTTTGTTAATTGGGTGAGGTGACTAATCCATTTGCACTCATGACCCTGGACAAACGATGTTCACACAATGTGAGACATTACATAATAGATAAGAATAAGGTTGACCACAGATAAAAAAAAAAAAAATCCGATACTGTGACTGAAGAAAACAAAAGGACAAAGATATCATTAAGAGACATAAATCCGTTAAATAACCAGGGTATGAAAGCTGAAATTGGAACAATCTATAATAAGGGCATCCAGGCAGTTCAAGCAGTAGTAGTAGTAACAGGGCTAATAAAATAATTTCTAGGCATGCCTTAATGTGTCATAGATTCAGGTAACTGATCTGTAGAAGGAGGTGCCTTATGGGTACTGAGAAAAACAGTCTAAGCAAACAGCATAGGGTTACCATCAAACAAAAATGGCTGTAGGTAAAACCAAGGTGCATAAAAACATGAAGTAAGAACAAAAGAACAATGCACCAAGGTAGCACACAATAACGTCTTTAATAAAATAAACAAAAGAAAACAGTGGTAAGTGCTTTCGCAATACTCAGTTGCTTCTTCAGACAAAATGTTAAAACAGCTCATTTCTTAAATACTCTTGAAACCAATTAGCATAATTAGTGATGTCATACCTGAAGGAGCATTTAAAGGCACAGACAAAAACTAAACATAAATCAGATAAAATACATAACATAAGCTTCTACTAAGCATAAAAAAATCTTTTTCTTTTTAAAAAATCAATTATGTAAAATTCATTCATAAGTAAGAGGCAATAAATATTATGCTTAAAATTGTTTGTGTTTAAGGCGTCTGGCTTTCAAAAAAGGGACCAGAGATGTGGTACCATTAAGACCTGGATATTTGTCTGCATTAAGTTTCATTATCCATTTTTGTTCACAACCTTCGGTAATATTTTCTATATCCCCTCCTCTCAAATTTTTATGTATCTGTTGTAAGACAAAAAACTGGAAGGAATGTGAGGGATCAGTGTTCATGACATGATTAGCTAATGCATTTGTATGTTTTCTATTCCTGATATCACGAAGATGTTCCAAAATTCTATCTTTAAAAGATCTATTAGTCTTGCCAACATAGAAAACAGGACATCTCTTGCAGAAACCATAATAAACCACATCAGTACTTTTACAATCAGCATATGTATGGGAATACAGATGGAACTGTTTTGTTGGACGAGTATATGTATTTGTGCTATAAATGTAAGGACATGCATTACATGACCTGCATGGATAGGTACCCTGACGTGTGGAAAGAGAATTAGGCTTGTGTGTCTCTCTATTACAAAGATGCTGTTTGACTGATTTATTATTCCTAAAGCTAAACTGTGGAATGCTAGTGGTAATAGCATTTAGATTAGGTATTTCTTGCAAAAGGTGCCAGTGTTTCTTAACAACATCAATATATTGGTTTATGTTGCTGGCAAACTGAAACACTACTCTAAACTCATTAATAGGCAAGGTACCATTGATATTAGTAGCAGGATTATCCATGGCTGGATTAAAATAGGGTCTGCATTTTGTGTGCCTCAATTTCCAAGCATCAGAGACTGTTTTATCAATCTCAGTAGTATTATAGCCTCTTTGGAGAAAATCACATTTGAGATTACTAAGTGCTGCATGTGCATCCTCATCATTGTTGTGTAATCTCAGGGTCCTGAATACTTGCCCTTTTATTACATTTCTTGGAATATGTCTGGAGTGCATGCTTGTTTTATGCAGGTATGTATTTTTTCTAGTAGGTTTGTGGTAAACTTGACTCCTTAGATTATTTAGATCAGATTTAGTCAAATGTACATCAAGAAAATCAATATTTTCAGCAGAGATCTGATATGAAAATCTTAAAAAATCAGTAGTAGTAGTAGTATGTAAGTAAGTCACAAAGGATGCAAAATTCAAACTATCACCTTTCGATAACATAAAAACGTCATCCACAAACCGTACATACCATAATACATGTTCTATAAAGGGATTTTGGCTGGAAAGAACAAATGTTTCTTCCCAACAAACTAAAGCTAGGTTGGTGTAGCTATTGGCACAGGGGGGTACCCATGGCCACGCCAACCTTTTGCAAAAAGAACTGTTCCTGAAATGTCATAACATTATTTTCCAATATGATTTCTAGCAAGCTACATATTAATTGAACTTTATTGTTCATAAAACACTTGTTAGTTGTAAGAAATTCTCTCATCATCTCAATACCCCATAAGTTGGGAATGCTGGTGAACAAAGACTCTATATCCATAATAATCAATACAAAGTCCATATCTATTTCAATACTGGCCATTCTGTTATGTAATCTTTCGAGAAACATCTTGGTGTCTCTTAAAATGGTATGACAGTTATCCAGCAGACCATGTAAAGTGTCCTCAACAAAATCGAAGGCTCGGTACACCAACCGGCCCCAGACACTATAGGTCGCATAGGTGGTAAAGTCAGGTCTTTATGGATCTTCGGTAAGCCATAAATTTTAGGGACAATTGGTTTTAAAACATTAAAATATTTAAACAATGACTCCTCTATTAATCCTGTAATAAGTAAATCAAAAAGTAAAAATGAAATTTTATCAATAATAGCATTAACTGTGATTTTAGAGATAGGTAGATATATATCATTATTTAATAATAATTTATGCATTTGCTGTATATATAATGTTTGTCTAAGAGGGCAACACCACCTCCCTTGTCAGCCTGTTTAATAACCAGGGAGTGTAAGTTCTTTAGTTCATACAATGCTCTTTGCTCATCAACAGTTAAATTGCTGAAATGATAATTACTGAAATCTTGCTCATTTATATCTCTGAAAGCCATCTCACACATATCAGTAAACCTCTGAATACTAGGTGGAATATTTGGAATAAAACTGCTAGGGTGTTTGTGTATATTATTTACATTCACTGTGTTGTTAGGAAACAAAGATTTTAAGGCTAAATTTCTTCCCAACAACTTTAAGTCCCTTAATCATTTCTGTTAAATCAGCCTTTTTCGCTGGTGTAAAAGACAGGCCTTTGCTAAGCAAATTTATCTGATCATCACTCAGTTTAAATGAAGAAATATTAACAACAAGACCTGTATTTATGTTCGTCTCCTTTTCGGTGACTGTATGGTCCTTTCTGTTTGATTTATCCTGGATAAGTGTCCCTTGTAGTTCTGGCTTCTTGTACGATTCCTGAATGGTAGATGTGCCTTCAGGGAGAAGTTGTTTTTGTTGTTGGTGTCTAAAAAACGCACTGTCAGTGCTCCTGGATGCATGAATATTTTGGCCAGCTGTTGTGGACGTCATATGAGCCTGCGATATTGTCGAGGATGGCAAAAGTCATATTATTTTAGGAATGGCTCCTGTGTTAGCTTTATTTTGATGTAAATCAATCGTTTCAATAGAGTCAGCCACTAAAGGCTGTGAGACGAAAGCTACAGGAGCATTATTCAAGTTAGCTTGTGTACCAGGTAGCTCTGTATGCGTAGAACAGGAAGTGGTATCAGTAACAGTCTCAGGTCGACTGCACTCACTTAAAGTGGTAGAGCGTGCATTTTTTGAAGTATCTAACGCATTTGAAGCAGAAATGCCCTGAAGCTGTCTGCTTATGTTCTCTCTGGGCCAAGAAAAGGCATTGTTGCTAGCAAAATCACGTTTATCTCTATTTAGTTTGGAGAGTTTAGTATTTTGAAGTCTTTTCTCATATATAATAATGCTCTCCTGAAGTTCATTCATTTTATTAAATGTAATGTCATTAGGAAAATTTTCATTAATCTTTGATTCCAAAGCAATAATCTCTTGCTTAAGTTCAAGTTCAATAGGGGAAAAAAAGTCCAGTAGTAGTTCCATGTATTTTGAACTAAACTGTAGATTCAGTTCCTGCCATTTGCGTAAAAGAACTGGATAAGCATCCCCATAAGTAGGCATGTTTAGAACTCTAAGTCCACGAGGGATAATCTTAGATTCTAATGAGGCTTGTAGATGTAAGCGCTGCCACTGCAGCCTCTTATACTTGTACATCAAGTTTTCCAAGTTCTTATACTGAGCAAGAAATTCAGGTAAACGTTGAGGGTTGATATTTTCTTGCTGATTTACATGTATATCCACATTCAGAAGTGGATTTACTGGTACATCCAAAATTCTTAAGAAACGCTTGTGGTAACCATTGGTAGGTATTCCTGAAGTATTTCCAGTAGACATATCCTCCATGGACGCGTGTGCCCTTAAGCCGAATAAAAAACAAATAGTACTATCAAACAAAAATGGCTGTAGGTAAAACCAAGGTGCATAAAAACGTGAAGTAAGAACAAAAGAACAATGCACCAAGGTAGCACACAATAGCGTCTTTAATAAAATAAACAAAAGCAAACAGTGGTAAGAGCTTTCGCAACACTCAGTTGCTTCTTCAGACAAAATGTTAAAACAGCTCATTTCTTAAATACTCTTGAAACAAATTAACATAATTAGTGATGTCCTAACTGAAGGAGAATTTAAAGGCACAGACAAAAACTAAACATAAATCAGATAAAATACATAACATAAGCTTGAAGCAGTACTGATTTTATGAACTTGATCGTACCCAAATATAAGAATGTGGTCCATCTTATCACAGTACTAGAAACCCTATCTGGAGAAAAAAAAATAGGCTCCTGTGTGTATGTGTGTGTATGTAAATACACGCACACACACATACACACACACACATATTACACACGCACACAAGCACACACAAAGCATTCTAACTGAATATCTTGCAGGGTCAAATATCATGTGATATTTTTCTAACTTTTGTGTTACCAGTATAAATTCTGTGGGTTTCATTTAAAATGTATTGTAACTTAAGTTAATTACTTCGAGAATAATTACTTGTGCTCTTTACAGGATATTGCTGTGGACTAACTGATAGAGCCAGCATTGCTTTAAAGAAATGTGAACATAAAATGCCAACTGTTTTTAGCAGTCATTTCTGAATGTTAAAAAATGTACATGACAGGCTTGACCAGATCTGACATTCATTTTAAAATGTATTAGAAAGCAAATGTCTCATTAACTCCAAAAGGGATGCAGTCCAATATGCCAGCATTTAGATACATTGGGAATTTGCTTGAAGGAATCAAAAAGGAAAAATGAGAAGTTGATTACTTGCAGGATTTTTTGTAAGCTATTTGATATTTATTAAAGGATTTCAGTCTGTTACAGCTGTGTACTGTTGGCTTAATCCACAATTATCAAACATTAGCATGGGGTTTAATAAACATTAAATAATTTCCATAAATTCAAAAGAAAGTCTGAACGTTTGTCAGATGTTTGAAAATAGGTTTTTGCCTTAGAATAAATACACCAGTTATCAGTGTAAGCTTTTATGAATCTTTCTATGTAATGCTTTATATGAAAGCTTTCTATAAAATCTGAAATGAAAATGGAACAGAACTGCATCCAATGGTCCGGACACATTTCTCGGTGCAGGTTTAGATGTAAAACATGCTAGGATTCTTGTTGTCAGAGTTAGAATTTATCATGTCTACCGCCTTTCGTATATTGGGTGAGAAACCAATTACTGTATTACTTTTCATCAAAACCTTTTATGTTAAATCACAAGAAAATATTTTCTTGTCATTTGCATGTTTCTGTTATACGTCACTGTGATATTTACCATATGAGGATTTACTAAACTGTGATCTGATAGATTTTGCTGATGAATAAGACATTCCTAGCTGTAAAGACTTTTATACAAAAGCAGAGCTGTCTTGATTCCTGTAGTCCATAAAAATCATTAGGACGACGACAAAGAACATACATTGACTTGGAAGGTTTGTGTAGCACAGAACATACAGAGACTTGGAAGGTTTGTGTAGCACAAAACATACAGTGACTTGAAAGGTTTGTGTAGCACAGAACATATAATGACTTAGAAGGTTTGTGTAACTTCATAAATGCCAGAGCATAGTAGTTCTGTGAGCAGAAGATATGCAGGCAGTTGTTGATTTCTTTTGTTTTATTAGTTTAGCCGAACTTGGGAATTCAGTGTTTCTGAATTGCTTTTTATTTAATTTATTTGTTTACTTTTTTAGAAAGGCTGGCAGAAATTTTTCTCCAGATATAAGTAAAGAAATAAGTTATTTGTAGGATAAATGGGGGCCTATGCATAACTTGATTTCTGTATTAGTAGCATAAAATGATCAGTCAGCCAAATTTCAGATATGCAATCATTGTGCATTTAGACATGTGGCTCACCTTTTGCAGCTGAAGGGAATGTATATATTATTTCTTCAGGAAGGAAAACAATCCGTTAAATCCAGCAACATAACTACCTGTTTGTTTCATTTTGTTAACTGATGTAACCTGAAAAAATATGTCAGGTGCTTGCATACACGATACAGTGCAATGTAGTAATAATGTAAAAACATATACACATAATAGATAATAAGCAATATGCATGTTAGACAAATTTAATTGGTAAGCAGTGTTGAGTGTAACTGATGCAGTGCAGAACTGTTTCAACAATTGTGGATAGAATACAGTGAGAGTTTAGGTATGTACAAAACAGTAAAAACTAGGATGACTATGTGAAGCAAGTACAAGAATCATAAGGAGAAATATGTGCAAGGAGAGGGGGTAAAAAATGACAAAAGTTTTCTTTTACCCTTATGAATATAGCAACTGCACTCAGCTTGATGGCCCTTATCTATGCAGCAAAAGTATGTGAACTACTTCTGTAGGTGAAATAGTAGGAATGTGGTTATTGTCCTGATGTCTTGTGGGATGCATACTAACTGCTAATATTTCAAGGTGATAGTTTAAAAAGGGAATTTGTAGTAGGAGCAACCCATTTTTTTTTTTTTTTTTTTTAACTTGGACATCGTTAATTTTCAGTTTTTGTCATACTTGCTAGGTGGTATTAAAAAAAAGCCATTCAGAGAACCAGAGATGGACTTATACCTTTTGGTCAGTTCTGTTCTGTAATTTCCATTTCATCTTTTCATTGACTTTTTCTTTCCTGACAGCATGCTTAAAGTAGCTGCTATTCCAAGCAGGCACAGCCTAGTTAAGTACCTTCTCAATGCCTTAAGTGGTGTAAACCTACCTTCCCTGTTTTGCTTTGTAGCCAGTTAGTTGGGTAGGGGGTTTTCAGCTGTGAACATGTTTGTATGGTGGTGTGGCACAGGCGGCACAGATATTTGTTGACCCCCTCATATCTACCACCCGAGCAGTTGTTTTGTTGCAGGGTCTTGTATCTTTTGTGGGCACCAAAGCAAATGTAACTGATTCAAAAATAAATTTCAGAGAATATGCCCCCCTGTACCTACTGAAATTTTCCTTGGAGTATTAGTATATGCCCTGTAGCCATTCACTGATGTTATATTTTTTATTTTTTATTTATTTTGCATTTGTTTACTGGGATAGTCCAACTGGATACATTTCCATTTTCAGCAGAGGCCCGGGGAGAAAAGCTCTACATTGAAGTTAATACAAACAAGTCATTTATATAAAGAAAGTAAGTAGTTAGTAAAATACAAACAGAAAAATGGTTCAATCTAGATTATACTAGTTGAAAATATATACTGGGAAGGACACTTACTCTAATTTTATTTACAGTACAAGATAGGGGAGTTATACTTTAGTAAAACATACATGTAGTATAATTGATTAAGTAAATATAAACCATACAGAGTTTTATAATAATTCATATCAGAGGCTAATTAACAAGGTTGTTTTAGAGATTGTCTACTCAAGGGGAGTGAGTAGAGAGAGGTAAGAGAGGGTGATTAAGAGAAGAGTAATTAGTAGAATCATAAGATTAGTCGGGATTGATTAGGGAGATCTGTACACTCTCTTTTCCATAAGCGCGTGCACAGACACACACACACACACACACACACACACACACACACACACACACACACACACAGCATTGTGAATAGGATCAGCAATATTGCATACCTTTACTGTAATTTGGACCCTTACTCGAACCCTATAATCATGGTCTTAGTTATATTAGTCCTGTAGTAATTCACAGATGTGATATACATCTGCTCTGTCTCTCTCATACACACATACAGAATTGTGAATAGGGCTCTCTTGCTTACAGTAGGATCAACAATATCGCATGCCTTTACTATAATTTGTACCCTTAGTCTAACCGTATAATTATGATCCTAGTTAGAATTGCAACTATAACTCTGGCAGTAGCCTACAGTTATAAATAAAGTAGAGTATTACTGTGGATTTGTTGTTCTCACTGCCATCACAGTTGTATCATTCTATTGTAGTACTTCTTTTCCTATCCCTATCAGATATGTAAAGTGATGTACATTTTTCTACTATAAATATAAAGTGAAACTCCATAGACTAGCATTGTATATGCAGTAACTTTACAGCTGCCCTTGTTGCCTATGCAAAAGTTATCAGTGTACTGCTGGATCCTTGCCCATGTTTCTCATACTTATTACCCCAGAATTCCATTAGTGGGCTTTGTTATTCTCAAACAAAAAAAAAAAGAAAAAAAAAAACATTTGGAGAAACCAGGCAAATTACTAACTGCTAGTAATGTTATGTGGTACCATGTGACTGATTGCAAATAGGTTGTATCTTGTACATAGTACAATCCCTGAGAGATTATAAATACTATAACAGAATTGGTGCTATCAAAGTGAGACTTGGATCGAGTGTATGCAGGGGGAGCCATGAATAAAGGTTTGGTTGTGATGTAAACCAATCATTGTGGGCATGGAAAACATGCATATTCATGGCTTCCAGCCAGTTGGTGAGGGAACTGCTGTATGGTGTATGTCGTCCTGTTAATTAGGCATGTAAATGAACTGTCTAAAAAGAGTTAGAAAATTCTGATGCAGAAGTGAAAATCAACACTGTAAAAAATCTGGTTGGTAAAATTAATGCATCTTGGAGTTTTCATCATGATTTGGAACAAGCTTGGCCTTTCCAGTGGCATAGAGGATAAAGCCCTGAATATTATGACCCAGTTGATCGTGGTTTGATTAGCTTCTCTGATGACTGACTGAGTGACAGAAAGGGATGTGCATACCCATCCCAGAGAGAGGGTTGTATGTGGGCATCTCTTGATGAAGATCCCTAGTGGAGGCTAGAGACATTGCCTGAGGAGGCATGGTTAATTGGAAAAGTTAGGCCTGGCTGAGCTGCAGAGGAGGAGGAGAGGGCGATGCGCTGCATGTCCACATTGCACGTCTACCCTAGACTATATGACAAAGCCACACTGGGGGGGGGTGTAACAGGGTAGGTCCAAGTAAGACTCCTAGACAGAAGCTCAGACATTCCAAGCCCCACTGCCTTTGGTCAGTGATTAGCCCTAGCAATTACCAGAGTAAGTTCAGGGGGGAATGGAGTAGCTGGAAGACCTGGTGCAGATGGGGCACAATGGTGAGGATGGTAACAATAATGTGCGGGACGGGAGAAAAAGGCAATAAAAAATTATTTGGAACAAGCTGTGTTGTAGAACTTGCATGTAATGGACTTGAGTGATAATATATCTGGGGCAGGCATGCTTAAAGCTTATGGAGCAGTTAAATCTATTTGGGAACTGAAAAAAATGTCCATGTCCAAACTATTAGAGGTCCTGAGCAATGCAAGTTTTAAATCAATCAGTTAAATTATTATTGAAATAACTACAGTGTGTATTATTGTGTTACAGAACCACACATTTTGTGCTGCCTTCAAAAGGTGGGATAAGTTGTTTCAGACAAGCAGAGTGCTGCACTTTCATACTGATTCATAGGTTCATACTAGGCTATCTGCCCTAGGGCATTTATAAGCCTAGCCAGAATGTGTTTGGCTTTCGCCACCCATTTTAAATTTATTTTGCTATGCCCTTTTTCGAGGTTAGTATACTGTGCCTCTGTCTAACAGTGACACAGAAGTGATACCCGGGGTAAACCTACGATCTCCCATCCACTCATCAAGATTCCTCTTGAAGAGAGTCAATGAGGGACTCTGCCTAACCTGGACTGGGATTTTATTCCAGAGTGAAGGGAGCCTCTGGGTTATGAATCTGTCCCTCCAGCATGTCCTATTTATTTCAGTGCTGAGGTTCAAGTCTCTCGAGCGTAGCTCAATGGGATTTGGATTTTCTGAGGTGCAGCATGTCCATTAATTCCGGGTTGGACATGGCTTTATACGTCAGGCACAGATCGCCTCTGAACAGGTGGTATGCCACTGAGTAGAGCTGGAGTTTCTTTAACCGGGCAGCATATGGCATCTGTTTGAGCCCTTTGATCCTCTTGGTGAGGTACTTTTGGGGTCTTTCCAGTTGCTGCAGGTGTCTGGTAAGGTACAACCCAAAAGGGCATTGTACTCAATTATGGGCCTGATGAGGGATGAGTAAAGAGGCACGATGACCTCCCTGATCTGGATGTGAATCCCTTCATGATTAGGTGGGCTATATAAAATGTTTTTCTAACCACTTTGGCCACATGGTTGTCAAATGAGAGATTGCTATCAACTTGGGTCCCCAGGTCCCTAATTACTTCTTCTGTACTTAATGGATTACCACCTATGTGGTAATTTGTGGGCACTTTGTTTTTGCCAAAGGGGATGACTATACACTTTTTGGCATTTAGCTTGAGGTCATGGCTCTGGCACCAGTTGTCTGTTTCTATGAGGCCCTTTTGGAGGATGCTTGTGTCGGCTGGAGAGTCGATTATGGCGCCCAGTTTGCAGTCATCTGCGAACTTGGTCAGCCACAGTCCTTCCGTGTTGGCCTGTACCTCCAAGAAATATATACCGAACAAGAGAGGTCCCAGGACTGAGCCTTGTGGGACACAACTTGTGGGTTCTGTCCTTGAGCCAGTTTGCAATCCATCTAGTGACATAGGGGTTTATATTTAAGCTGGTGAGCTTATCTATAATGCCCGAGTGGTGTATTGTATCGAAGGCTTTTGCGAGGTCCAGGTAGGCTGTGTGGACCACCTTCCCCTCGTCAATGGCCTTGGTGACTGTTTCAAAGAAATCAACCAGGTTTAAGAGTCAGGATCTGCCCTTAACAAAGCCGAACTGGGTAGGATCCAGTGTTTGTAGGTCCCCAATATCTTTATTTATGAGGTCCATGATGATCCTTTCCATAGCTTTGCAGACCAAGCTAGTCAGGCTTATGGGGCGATAGTTTCCAGGATCCGTTGAGGCACCACCTTTATGGAGAGGGACCACTGTTGCTGTACGCCACTCTTTGGGCACATATTAGTAAGGCTGAGATTGAACAGTAGTTTTATGTTTGGGTTTAGCTCTTCTTGGAGTTTATGTAGGACGCAGCCCGGGACACCATCTGGTCCCATTGATGCTGTGTTTTTTGCTTTGGAGAGGGCGGCTCTTACCTGAGCATCTGAGATGTTAGGAGGGCAGCACTCTGCTGGGATAGATATTTGCCCTTTTGGTGGGGAGGGGGGGGGTTTGCGCTGAACCTGTCAGCTAGGATGTTGGCAATGTCTGTGGGTTCTGTGTATTTTTTGTCATTTTGGACTAATTCTGAGCATATCTGGGAATTACCACCCAGGTTCCTAACATAACTAAAGAAAGCCTTGTGATTATCCTTAGTGTCCTGTGCAATTCTTCTCTCGAAGCTGACCTTAGACAATTTTATGTGTGCCCGTAGTTTTTTGCTAATACTGATCAGTGATGCCTTCCCTTTTTGGGATTTTGCTCTATCATTTAGTAGCTTCCTCCTTCTATTGTATAGTTTGCTTATGGCTGGGGTCCACCAGACAGGACGTCTGCCTTTGGAGGATTGGGTCTTGGTTTTATTTGGGATTGCATGATCCATGCATTCCTGAAGGTGTTCATAGAATGCGTTTATAAAGGATTCTGCGGTCTGGGCCGTATTTTCCACAGGCCCGGGGGCTTTAAAGGATTCCACCTCAGTTTTGAGGAGTGTGAAATTTGCTTTAGAGAAGTTTTTCACTGTGGTTCTCTGGGCAGGGGGTGGGGTCGGGATGTGAATATCCAGTGAGATTAGTTTATGGTCTGATCTTACCAGTGAGGGATACACTTCTGGTCTGGAGCATAGAGTCCCCATGTTGGTGATGATCAGGTCCAGTATGTTTTCCCCTCTTGTGGGAGTGGTAACAAGTTGTTCCATAGCATTTGAGTTTATAAATTCTAGGAACCTTTGGGCTAGGGTGTTGGAGCTAGAGTAATGCTCCCAGTCTATGTTTGGGTAGTTGAAGTCGCCCAATATAATGGTGTTTGGAGAGATGTTCATATTTTCCAGTGTTCTCAGGAAGGCCGAGTGGGGTTCCTGGATTTGGGAGGGTGGTCTGTAGCAGGCTATAAACTGGAAGGCAGTTTTACCCACTGTTAGTTGCAAATGGATAGTCTCTGATGCTTCGTGCTTTGTCACCAACCTGGAGGTGTGGGTATCTTTGATGAATATCGATACTCCCCCTCCTTTTGTGGTTCGGTCCAAGTTTTGGGGCCGAAAAGCATGGTATGAGGTATAACCTGGTAGTGCTGGGGTGCTCTCGGGAGCCCTGAACCAGGTTTCTGTTACTGCACAGATATCGATGTTCTCCATGCTAAGGAGAGTTTCGAGTGTGTGCATCTTGAGGTTTAGACTTCTGGCGTTGAGTAGCATTACTGTTAGTTTCTTATCCCTTGTGATACCTATGGAGGTGGGTTTGTCTTTTGAGCCTTGCCTAAAAAAGGCACTATGGGGGTAGCAAGAGCCTTTGCCAATATCCAAAAGCCCAGGCGTGACAGGTGCAAGCCATCCCTAGCGAAGCATCGTTGCTTGTCGAGCATATCATCCCAAGCTGACAGGCATTGGATCCCCTTTGAATGACACCAGTACTTAAGCCAATTGTTGAAATTGATCATCTTAGTGAACATACAGTCCAAAGTCACATGGATATCACACAAAATGTGGTTGAGTTAGCATATACAAAAGAAGATGATAGCTCTTGGGTATGGCTAGCTATTTGTTTTCTGGCTGGGGAGGAAATTTTTTGAAATTTTTCATATGGAATGCTATCATTGCAAATCATTGATTGCATCCAGGATTAGTGTAAAGCTACAAAATATACAAACAAATGAAAAATGTGAAATAATGCCATTAAATAATGTAGGGTTAGAAAATGACAATGAAGCAAAATTAACAATCTTTACAAAGATTTATGATAATGTTTTCATAGGCAATCGCACATTTGTTACAATTTTAGTATCTTGAGAGTTTGAGATGTATTCCACGATATTAAGATTATAACAAATGAATCTCTTTGCAGAGTTAAAAAAAAGAGTTGTAATTATAAGGCGTATGCTGGAGTAATGTACAAGAATTTTTTTTTTGTTTTGTTTTTTTTTTTTTTTTGCCAAATATTAGCGGTCAATGGATGACTGTAGATGTTGCCATAATCATGCTGGCAATAATGTATGATTGATGCTTTATGGCATCAAATGGAAGGCTGATAATGAAAAATTATTTTGCTATACAAAATGTAGTAAGGTTGGGATCATGTTAATTTAAGGTGGAGTCTGAAGTGTTGGATGAGTTAAGTTTCAGTTCTTCAAGCTAACAGTATTTCCCCTGTGCTTCTGTGCTTAATTCAGTTAAAATGAAACGCATTTCTCTTCAAAGTCACAGGTGTGATGAGTCTGAGAATGTCAGCATTATCTGTTCAATCATGTTACTATTTTTATTAATCAGTAGTCATAAACTGATGATATCAGCTGTAGCTATACAATGTATTTTTATTACAAATAGCACCATTCCTTCACTTGTTCTGGGAGATGCAGGTTAATGTATTTAGTCTCCTGTAATCTTGTGTGTATAAAGGTCTTTCTGCTTTGCTGAATCTTGAGATCTGTGTTACTGCTTTACAGTTAGTGTACCCATATAAACTAATTTATTTATTTAACTTTTATTTACTGGGAGAGTCCGACTGGGTTAGAGCCCATTTTCACAAGAGGCCTGGGAAGAAATGCCCTAGACACGTCTTTGGAATGTGGAAGGAAACTGGGGCACCCAGAAGAAACCCACACGAATGCAAGAAGAACACTGTAGACTCCAGACAGAAGGCACCACAGCTGAAAATCGAACCAGAGAACCTCTTGCTGTGAGGTGACAATACTAACCACTGCATCACCCCAATGAACTGGTCACCAATAGATTAATAAAAGTTATACTGATTTTTTTGCTAAGTATTATTCACCTTTCTTCCTCAAAATTTATTTTTGGCTAAAAGAAAATGTTCCATAGAAAGTTTCAAAGCACAGAGTTCAAAAATAATAACTGCTGTTTATCATAGTACTGTATGCTAAAGTTTTGTTATGATTTTAGTTTTCTGTGGAAAATAATTAAGAATATACTTACAATGTAACTGTGTATACCTCTTGACTTGCTTTATATTTACTCCTGACAACTTCAAAAGACTATTGACCAATTAATAGGATACAGAAAAATGGTTATGTTGGAAACAAGCCTCTCCAGTCCCATGCAGGGAATCCCTGTATGTCCATCTCTATTCTGATGGGGAAGAAGTGAAGGTAGTAATATATTTTATTTCCCTTGGCTTAAATATATCTGCATATGTTGACTGCAGGCAGAAAATTAAAAGATATTTGCTTCTTGAGATGAAAGTTATAGCAAACTGGATGATATATTAAAGAGCAAAACATCAAATTGTCAACAAAGGTTTCTATAACCAACGGTATTTTGTGTAATAACATATGGATAAAAGAGATGGCTTGTAAGAATGTGCACAGCAAATCATTGTATTTAAAGTGTAGTGTTAGAGAACTCCATGGACTACAAGAAGACCAAATCAATCAATATGTAAGGAAGGTCTGCTGGTAAAGCTAAAAACACTACTACTTGGTAATGTAATGCAACAACAGATTCAATGGAAAATATAGCTATCCTGCTAAATGTCAGTGGCAAAAGAAGGCAGCAACTGAGATAAAGATGGATAGACAACATTAGTGCTTAAAGAAGCATCTTTTGACAGGTCTGGTGTGCTAAAGTGCTTGGAGATCACAGAGAGTCAGACTTGGCCAAACAATTATTACAACTCTAAATTTGACACATAGAGCAAACTAATTTCTCTCATAAGGCTATTTTATTGACAAGGTATTTATAGCATAGATGTTTTCTGTGTCATATAAACACACACACACACACACATATATATATATATAAATATATATGTGTGTGTGTTGAGGTATTTATAATATGCATGTCAACTCTGCCATACACACACGTATATGTGTGTGTGTGTGTGTGTGTGTTGGCGCTACTGAGTTATAAAAGATACTGATTTATTGTGAACATCTTACAAAAACAGTAGGCCTCCTTGGCTTTTGAATTTCAAATCAAACAAATAGTGCCCTCTGGCTTGGAGCGCCATAAAAACAGTACTTTTTTTGGTTAGTTTTTCACAGTCTACTCTGCCCCTCCTATAAGTTGGCTGTCTCTGTAGGCCTCACCCACATCTGATTCCAGCTCTCTGTTTTAGGTACTTTGGTAGATATAATGCACACAGTGGACCTGGCTAGGCTGATATATTCTGCACCTCCAGTTCTTCCTTTCAAGTCATCCTTCAGTAATAAGCTAATTTTCTGAAAGGCTTGACACAATATACATGATTTTATATTATGATAATTAATGATTATGAGTTTGTTACTGACTATCGCAGAATGCTTACCTAACTTGTGAAAATGTTTGCCTATACCATCCTGCAGCATTCCCTTAAAAACTCGTTACACATTTTCAAAATTTGGCATGCACTTTCAAAGACACACACCACTGTACTTTACTCAAGAATTCTGGACAAAGTGAAAAAATTAATGAAGGGACAAAGGTCCAAAATAGAGACATTGTTTTCAATATTACTCTAACTAGAACACCAGGTGGTGTTAACATTCACTTTCTGAACCATAAGAAGCATGAAATTTTAATGTCTGGCTTTGTTGTCTGACTGTATTTTTCAATAATTTACCAGAAAACAATGTATGAGGGACTGGTCAAAAATATAAGGCAAAATCAGCGGTGCTCTGCAAAGTTCTACATGCTGAAATTTCCATGAAAGATGATAAAAATTGATAGTTATTTCATTCATAGGTTCAAAGGAGATTACTAAGCTAAGGGCCCTAGGAGGCCTTTTTAAGTTTAGCCATCATGTAACATTTGTAAATAACAGAATACATTAACTAGGGGCATATAATTTAAGCCTAGCCACATTTTCTCATTTGTAAGTGACAGGATACAGTACCCAAGGACATATACTGGCGTTAAAGTGGCAGAGCCACTTACAAGCTTTCTTTGTCTAATAGGGACATAGGTGCCAGTCCAGGTATAAATGTCTGATTCCCCATCCATTGGTCAAGAGTATCATTTGAATAGGGTTAGGGATGAACTTTGCTTCCCATAGATGGGAAGCCTATTTCAAAATAGGGGTAGTCTCTGAGAAACATATCTCTCCCTCCAACATGTTCTATTTATGTTGCAAACTAGGTTTAGGTCCTTCAATTGTATGATTGTAATGCTGTTAGACTTGCAGATGTGAAGCGAGTACATCTAACGAATTAAATGCTACCTTGTAAGTCAGGCATAGATCACTTGTCAGCAGTCTGTAGGAGACTGGGTATAATGAAAGGCTTTGAGGCACACTACATATTCCATGTGGTTTACACCTTGAATTATTTTTGTGAAGAACCTCTGTAGGTACTCCAGTTATTGCAAATACCTGATAAGATACATACTGAAGGGAATATTGTACTCAATGATGCCATACCATTGCTTATAAGTTTCACTATATAGAATGATTTCCTTACAACAGTAAACACATGTTGGGCAAGGCCAAGGCACTGTCCATATATGTTCCCAAGTCCCTAATATCTAGGTCAGCTCTAAGGGGTGTATCGTCTATGTGGTAACTTCCAGGGCCAACTCTCAAGAGTAAAGTCATGCTTTCTGTGTGCAGAATAATGAAATTATACAGCTCTTGGTGGCAGTCCAATGAGAGAGAATTTGCAAGAGATTTTGAGGCAATGGTGGATCATTTTCTGTACTTCAACATAAAAAAGTAAAAAAATTCAGAGGACCAATTATGTAATTCATGGAGATTTTAGGCAGTCAGTGATACTGGGGAAATGGGCACTCCTAGTGCTTTTATAAAGGTGTCTTGTTTGGGGGGTGAAGTAAACTGCAGTGAATGAACCGGAAATGTTTGTTTTTATTTGTTAAAAAAAAAAAAAAAAAAGATATATATGTATATGTATGTATATATATATATATATATATATATATATATATATATATACATACATATACATACACACACACACACACACACACACATATCTACATTCTCACATACACTCATACATGCATGTATAAAACAATATGGGGTGTACTTCACTAATATCAACACACAAAAAAAAAGGTCAACAGTGAACTGTGTGTGCTCTGAGACATAAATTTGAAGCATGCAACTAGGAAAACAATGTTTTTTTGCAAAGGGACAAGCCCCTATGCACCCCCACCCCCTGCTGATTATATATTCCAACTCAATGATTGATCAATACTGATGAAAGCTCATATTCCCCAACCCTTTAATTTAGCAATCTCACACAGTTGTCAGTCAGTTGTTTCGTCAACAAAACAGCTGTCAGCTATAAAGAAAGCTGGCATAAATAATATCTGTCATCTATCTATCTATAGTCTATCCATCCTTCTCTCTCTCTATGTATAATGCAACTATGTTGTGGCTTATACTGGGGTATTGGATACCAAGAGGCATATGTTAGGTGTTAGTATTCAGTAATGTATGGACAGAGATATTTTGCTGTGTTTGTTTTTTTATAATTTGTAATTAGAAGCACAAGTGCATTTTCACAGCTGAGATGGAAGATATGGTCTAGCTGTTAAGTACTATGATGCACCTTGCAGTAATAAATCTTTATCTGTTGTATAAAAACATTACGTGGCTAGGAGCATTTGGTGTGGTAGTGGACTGGGCTGCACTTACATAACTCTTTTTTTAAGTCAGTGCTAATATATCTTTTCATTTTGTTTTTATTTATGTGACCAAAACAGCTTTACTTCAGAAACTGGCAGTATCTGTTTACAATGGTCAAAATGTACTTGCACTTAGATTTCTTAGTATATACTTCATATGATTAAGCCATTTTGCAGTGCATCATAGACTTTTTATACAATTATAGATGTAAAATTCTTCATTTCCTGTGTTTCAGCCATTATGTATATTTTCATATAGATACACACACACACACACACACATGTGCTTATGCATGTGTACCCTTACATACAGGTATACATGCACACACACACACACGCACGCATGCATAAGCACAGAGGCTCACATGTATATGTACCATAACATGCAGTTACAAACAAAACACAGGCAACACACTTACATACCCTCACATACAAAACACATAAATATAAACACGCACACACACACACAAATGCTGATGCCCATGTTGACACACACAGAAACACACAACTGTTTTGCCATTTAGAACTTTCTGCATCTGTTTAAAAAAGTGCGCTACAATCTGAATGCAGTATATCCTTATGAAGGGTAAAAGTTAAGCCAGAGTTAATAAGAAAAATGCATGAAAAGTTTCAGAGATGTGAAACAATTATATGGGAATATCACTTCCATCATTGTCCTTTGTGCACAACAATGGTTAAGAAAGTAAGGCCCATATCACAGAAGATTAACTTTTGTGGGCATCTATGTAAGTCTGATGATATGCCTTTTTAAACAACATAGGAAAGATTTTTTTTTTTAAGTTATGAGTCTAGATTTATGAATATATAGCTACTGATACAGTCAGCATAATGGTGGAGGGTAGTAGTCTTAACTATAACCCAGCCCTCTCATGTCTTACCAGAATCCTTGGTGTTCTTAGAACCAGTGAGTAGATGTAAGATTTTTTAATGCTTCTCAGAGGAAAGTTTACAGCTCAGTTTGCTACTATGTTGAACCCCAACAGAAGAAGCAGAAAAATAGAGCAGTACAGGTTGTTATAGTGTTTGGCCACACCAAGCAGTAAGTGGACACTTTAGCCATATTTCATGTACATGTAGAAGCAAACATGAGGCTCAGGATGGCACTGTGTGAGTTGCTTTTGCAGTGTGCATACAAAGGCTAATGTGTAGGTGGGCATTTAGGCTGCATACAAAAAAGAAAAAAAAACTCATGTCTGCCTGGATACTACTCCCTCATTGGTCAGTTTTTTGCTTCCTGAACCAGCCACTGAAGGATGGTATTTCACTAAAAGGATAATCTTTACTGGAAAGAGGAAATCCCCACCAGAAGCTAACATATACATAGAGTTGCCAGTGAAGTAGAAATGATTGACTGACTGTAAGAAGGAATGCAGGTCACTTTATATATGTTGCTGCTGGGGATAGGACATACTTCATTTTCTCTGCACTGCTTTCAGGGAGGAAGTTTCTGTGCAGAGTCTGCTTTCTAAAAATTATTCTGGGAAAATATAACAGGTGATGTGGCAGGTAGAGATATTATATTAAAATGAATATCACAGTTATTGACAGTGGAGGGAGGAATTAAGAGATCTAATTTTATATATTTTTACTAGTGGGGGAAATTCCCCTTAATTAAATTTGTACAAAGTGCTAAAGTGGATAAATGAAAAAGATGAGAGAATAGTAGTAAAACTGTATCAATATAAGTATGATACATTTTGGGAGTGTGGTAATAATTAGAAAAAGAGTGTATAAATGAAAATAAAAAAATATGCTACACAGATGTAATGATAAAACATTACTATGTAAAACCATGGGAAAATCTAACAGATGAAAAATAAAAATAAGAATTAAATGGTGTAATCACAAAGTAGAATGTCAAGATTTTTTTGAAGATTGGTAATTTATAAACTGCCAGTAAAAGGAAATATGCGATATAAAAAGAAAAGTGATCAAATATGATTATATTGTCAAGAAGAATAAACTACAGAACATGTGTTTTTGAGATGTAAAAGAGTAAAAAAGTGATGGGGAAAACTATGTAAAGATTTTTTTGAAGATATAAAAGAAGTGGATAAAATATATATGGATATGATTAAATATGGATATTATAAGAACAGAAGTAAAGAATATGTTAAAAGAATAGATACAAAGATCTGATGTTATCCATGTTACTATTCCTCACTTCTGGGTCATAGGATCTGACATCAGATCTCAGCCTACAACTTTTCAGACTGATCCTAGGTACAAGCTCCTCCCATTCCCATAATCCCTTGCTGCCCTTTAACCCCCTAGATCTCATTTGCCACTTCACCACTACAGATACGATTCCTCTGGCTCGAGTCCTTCAGTGCTTATTTTTAGAATTCCTTTTTTGTCCTTATAGATCTTAAATTATTTGTCTCTTTAGAGTTCTAAGTTATAGTTTTTGTATCTTCTTAACCTCCCTTTCTACCTATTCTCTTTTTTTAAGCCCTTTTGGCACCATTTTAATCTACTTGAAAAATCTCTGTTACAATTTAGGCTTAGAATCTTTCCTCATTCCTACTTTTGAATTATCTACTAGTGTTTGTTGTTGTCTTGTTTCTGGTTTTTGATTCTGGTTTGGCTCCTGGTTAATGGTTCTGGTTTGTGTTTTGGCTTTGGATCTTGGTCTGCTCTTCTTCCCCTCATGTCTGACAAATCAGCAGGATTTAAGCGGCGCTCCTTGTTTGGTCAGAAGATGCCCGTTTCTGACTCGCATGAGGAATGCCTCTATTGTTTGGGTGCCAACCACCTGGAGGTTGAATGTGGTATTTGTGCCACATTCAGCCTCAGGACTTTAGTCGAGCACCCCAATAAGTTACTATTGAAATGCATGGCGTAGGGGGGTCCATTGGTCCACCAGTCTCTGACCAAGCTGGGTCCCTTTGAGCACAAGCGAAAGGCACCCTTCATCTTGGCATCCTCTTCCTCCAAGAAGCATAGGCTATCAGATCCTAGCTCCTGCAAGTCTACTCCTGGATCCAAGAGCTCCGGTTTGAGGCCTTTGGATCCAAGGTTCCGGGAGTCTACTCCTGGATCCAAGGCCACTGGATTGAGGCCTTTAGATATCCAAGGTGTTCGAGTTCTAAATGCTCAGATCCTCAGTTGCCCCCAGATCCAAAGTGGACTGATCCAGGACCTGTGTCGGATCCCACCAACTTGACTTGAGACTCTCCCATCAGGTTCTGGCCTGGAGCAGCGTTTTACAGCTCCCAGGCACAGAAGCCATTCTTTTGAGAGGTATAGGAGGTCCTCGGGGTCTAGGCACACATCCCCAGCTAGGTCTTCAGTCTCTTCTAGGCCTTCCAGGAGCTTGCTCCCATCTGACATGGACAGGATGATGAGGTTTTTTCTCAAGGCTCAAATTTGGTTGGGACTTCTTGCATCACCTACCATCCAGTCAGAGGTCTTCCCCTGCCTCTACACTTCAGTTTTCTCATCTGACTCAGGTGGTTTTGGACTTCCAGGACCTGGGGCATGGTAAGGAGGTGATGGGGACTCCTAGAGCCCACTTTGTCTCTACCCTGTCTGAGTCTCTGACCAGCTCTGCTCTTCCTCCCTCAGAGCAGACTAGGTCCCAGACCCGAGCAGCTGCTCTGGAGTCTTGGGCAAGGGTTCTGGTCCAGTTTTTTCAGACCAGTCTCTGCCCCTTGGTAATTTGAATCTCGACAGTTCAAGGATGGTATTATCCAGGAGTCTTGAGGTGGTGGCATGCTCTGCTCCCACTTGTTAGGTGGTCTTGCCCACCAGGAATGAGGAGGGGAGGCATTGTCCAGCCCTTCGGCCTTCCAGATAGTAGAGGGGACCTTCTCAACTGCAAGAGCTGCCTCCATGCCCTCATCTCTGAGAGCTGAGCCTTCTCATCCTGCTTCCAGTCAGCCCTCCCAAACCAGCCTTCAAGGGGGAGTTACCCCACTTGGGCTTCCCCAGTCTTCCGAGTCCTCCCCTGAGCCCCCCTCAGAGGATGTGCCCCAGAAGAGGCACCTAGACTCTCCAATGGAGTCCCTCACTGAAGATACAAACCTTGCTGAAGGGGACAAGCCCCCCAGATCTCCGCCCAAAGATGTCTCCTTCAGAGACATCGTAGAGATCCTCAAATTGAAGGACAGATGGTCCTCCCATCCCATTCTCCGAGGAGTCCGTGTTGCTGAAGGTGTTCTGGATGGGGCCATCTACCACCTAGGCTCCCCCCCACTGACAAACTGGTAGACCTTATCACCAGCAGGGCATGGAAGGAGCCTGATACTGTGGAGCCATTGCCCAAACAAGCAAACAAATTCTTAAGTCCACCCACAGATAGACAGTTTTAGTTAAAATGGGTGCCAGTCGATGCTGTTGTGGTAGCTGCTGCCACTAAAAAGGAGTTGGCAGAGCAGAGTACATCTGTCCATCCCCCCAGTTGAGAATCCTGAGTGATCAACAGACATGGAAGGTGAGTTTTCACCTCAGCTACATTTGGTCTGCAGGTGCTTAATTACTTGTCACACTTCACCTGCCTCCAAAGGGATTTGGCTAAGGAACTCACCACTTTCCTTTCTGAGTTGATACCTGCTAAGGACTTGAACAGAGTGTCTCCCAAGCCATCCAGTCTTGCATCCCTTACTAATTCCTCAATCACTTTGATTTACAGTGCTGTGAATGGCACCTCTCGAGTGGCTAGTATATGCATCGCTATTGGGCGTTTTCCTTGGCAGCACCTATGCAGGCTTATGGAATCTTTTAAAGTGTCCTTCACCAGTGCCCCCTTTGATGGATCAACTGTCTTTGGTCCATCAGTCAAAGACCCAATGACCCGCAGTGAGCAAGAGAGGAAGACCATGTCAGCTGTGGGAATCAAATTTTCTACCCCTCAGCAGTCCTTTTCTAAGACACAACGAGGGAGTAAGGAATTCTGGTTCCAAAAGTCACAGTCTTCTTTTCTGGAGGCTCAGGATGAATCCTCTTCTAGAGGTCGGGGAGATGGTTCAATGGTAGATGCCATCCTAGGGGCAGAGGGGGTCTGTAAAATTAAGGATCCAGGGAACCCTTCTCTGAGAAGCCATTCCAGTGCTCCTGATGCATTGCCTGACTGTCCTGGAGGCAGTTGGGGGTCATTTGTCTCTGCACCCTTTGGCCTGGGCAAACATCACAAGAAATTGATGGGTGCTAAGCATTATTCCAGGGGCTATTTTATTCCCTTTTCCCAC
This sequence comes from Protopterus annectens, assembly GCF_019279795.1. Lineage (NCBI taxonomy): Eukaryota > Metazoa > Chordata > Ceratodontiformes > Protopteridae > Protopterus > Protopterus annectens. The sequence continues at coordinate 932,245,038 of NC_056744.1, forward strand.
CCTCCCACCAGTCAGGAAACTCCTCCCCAATGTGCCACCCCATCAGAGGGAGTTAGCTCAACAAGAAGTGCTCAAGCTTCTTCAGAAGAGAACCATCCAAGAGGTTCTGAAATAACAACAAGGATCCAGAACTTACTCTTGCTTCTTTTTAGTGGCAAAGAAAATGGGAGACCCACATCCACTCCTGGACTTAAGTGAGTTAAACCTCTCCATGAAGAAGTCGAAGTTACGGATGGTTACTGTCCAGTCCATTGTGCCCCTTCTGCATAAGGATGAGTGGATGTGCTCTGTGGATCTCCAGGATGCATACTATCATATAAAATTAGACAGGTGCTCCAGGAGACATCTTGACTTTTGTGTAGGGGCCAATCATTACCAGTTCAGAACCCTGCCCTTTGGTCTCACAACAGCCCACCAGGTGTTCACCAAGTGCATAGCAGTGGTGGCAGCTCACCTGAGATTGCAGAGATTCCACATGTTTCCTTACCTTGACGACTGGCTCCTCACAGCTCCCATGAAGCATTGATTGGTCGCAGCCACTCAGTACCTTTGTTGCCTGTTCGACCAGCTAGGAATTACCGTGAATCTAGCCAAGTTGAATATGATTCTGATCCAAACCTGGAGTTTATTGGGATCCAGCTAGACACTGTGTCAATGACTGCATTGTTACCTCCCAGGCATGTACAACTAATAAGATCCCAAGTTCAGTGCCTCCTAGATCTGTCTCGTCCTCAGGTCCGCTTCATTCTCAGGGCCTTGGGGTCCATGGAGGCAGGAATCTATCTGGTGGTGTTAGCCAGGTTTTACTTGCGGGTTCAACAGTGGACTCTAGCAGTCCAATGGTGTTCTCTGTCTCATCCAATGACAGCTTCCATCCGACTCAATCCAGTATGCACACCATCTTCTTTGGTGGATTCAGTCTCCTGATCTCCTCATGGGCAGACCCTTTTCTCATCCTCCTACCAGTGCTACTGTGACCACGGATGCTTCCCTGCTGGGGTGTGAGGGGTATTGCCAGGAAAAGACAGTCCAAGGTACATGGTCCCCTGCAGAGACCAAACTGCACATAAAAGTACTGGTGATGAGAGCATTTCTTCTCATGTTTCAAGCCTTTCAGGACTGCCTTCCTCTGGGTAACATTGCAGTGTACACGGACAATATGGTGGTTGCGTGGTACATCAACAAACAAGGTGACAGACATTATTATCTGCTTTGTGGTGAGGCCATGAGAGTGTGGGAATGGACGATTTCCTCAGGATACTTTCTCCTTGCAATGCACATTCTCAGGGAGACCAATGTGCTAGCAGACAAGCTCAACAGAGCTATCTTGTGTCCTCACCAGTAGTTCCTGAATCTCTCAGTGGTGAGAGAGAGCTTTCTTCATTGGGGTCAACCGAGCCACGATCTTTTTGCTTCCCCTCTCAATCACAAATGCAGCAAGTACTTCACCCTGAGCCCCCAAGCTAGGGAGTTCCCTGTGGTGTTGCAGTTCATGATTGACCTCCGGGTCTTCTTTATGCTTACCCTCCTATACCTCTCATTTCCAGAGTTCTTCAGAAAGCATGAGGCCGCAAGGCTCCCCTTGATCCTCATTGCCCCATTCTGGCCTTGGCAGGTGTTGTTGTTCCCCCACTTGGTACTGGATTCCCTTCCGGATCTGATAGCCCCCGTTCTCATCTTCCGATCCCAAACCTTCAGGCTCTTCATCTGACTGCATAGTTTGTCCACTTCCCATAATTCTAAACCAATCCAGACTTGCCTCTCCCATCAGAGATATCATTCTGGCTTCTCAGAAGGCTTCCACTAGAAAGGTCTATGGTAGTAAATGGAAAAGATTTTCTATCTGGGCCAGTCAGTGGAATCTGGATCACTTTTCAACTTCCATTCCAGACATTTTATTATTCTTGTCGTCACTCTTTCAGGATGGAGCCAGTTTCTCCACTATTAAGCTTCACCTGGTGGCCATCTCTAATTTTCATGTTTACAAGGAACCTACTTTTTCTTCTCGCCTTTGTAAGGCCTTTTTGAAAAATGTCTTCATGCTATGGTCTCCTATCAAAGATCCCTCTCCTCCTTGAGACCTTTCCTTTGTGCTGCAATCTCTTACACAGAGGCATTTTGACCCTGCTGCAACTTGTGACATTAAGTTTTTGTCTTGGAAGACTGCCTTTTTGGTGGCTATAACATCAGCAAGATGAGTTTCTGAATTGCAGGCTATCTCTATCAAGCCTCCATACATGATTTTTCATAGAGACAGAGTGGATCTCAGAACTAATCCCTCTTTCATGCCCAAGGTAGCCAATTTGAATCAAACCATTCAGTTGACAGTTTTCTTTCCCAACCATTCCAATAAAGGAGAGTATATGCTACATACACTTGACATACATAGACAATTATGATTCTATTTAGACAGGACAAAGAGCTTTTGCAAATCTGACCAAATGTTAGTGGCCTTCTGTGTTAACAGACAGGGCTGGGGGGTTTATACTTCTAAGGGATTGCCTTTGCCAGTACCTGTCAGAGCTCATTCCACTAGATCTCTGGCTACATCAGCTGCTTATGTAGCCCAACATTCCTTACATGAGATTTGTGCTACAGCCACCTGGTCTACACCTCACACTTTCATTACTCATTATAAACTCTGCCTAGTTTCCAGGAACAGGGATTCCTTTGGCTCCACAGTTTTTCAGCATGTCCTTCCATGAGGTTACCCAGGATTGTATGGTGGCTGGGGACTCTGACCCAGAAGTGAGGAATAGTGACATGGATAACATCAGATAAAGAGTTATGCACTTCCCATAACTTAGCATCTGTGCTATCCTGTGTCACTATTCATCACTATCCCTCACTCCTTCCCCCATCCTGTTCGATCTAGAGGAAGTGAAGATGTCCTATCTGGTGGTTCAGGTCTACTCTGGCTGTCTTCTAGCTCTGGGGCAAACTTGACCTGAGGGGTTAGAAGGCAGCAAAGGATTATGGGAGTGGGAGGAGCTCGAGCCTATGATCGGTCTGAAAAGTTGCCAGCTTGAATCTGTTGTCGGATCCTACAACCCAGAAGTGATGAATAGTGACATTAGATAACACAGATGCTAAGTTATGGTAAGTACATAACTCTTTTTATTCTTTTTATTTTATGTTACATGGATTATATGGAATGAAAAATATAATTATGTTTAATGGTAAATGGATTTTAGCAACAATATTAAGTAAAATCAGATGGTGCTTATGAAAAGAGGAATGGTGGTCTAATAGGGATGAAAATTTAGAATAATTGTAAAGGAAGTTATGAATATATGTAAACAGATTTGTATATTTAGATGATAACAGCAGCAACAACCATGCAGTTCTTCCCAAACGAAAACAGCTCAGTTCAAAAAGCATAACATATAATATCCAAAAGTGCACACAGTAGGTAAGCGCTTTCACAATACAGCTTCTTCAGACCATTAAAATGTGTAATTAATTAGTCAGCCTTTATATACTCTATATTAATTAACTCTGACATCATAATTACAACTCACAATTTAAAGTGACCAACCTAACATTTACCATAAAAGACTCTAACATATATTATAAAAAACTCCATATAAATATCACAACAGAAAATGATAACATTACTATAAAAGTATAAATATATAAAAATATAAATAAGGCATTTATATGTACATGCAAGTACCATAGAAGCTAAACATTATCTACTATGACAGGAAATTTTTTCAGCGACATCCACTTACTGTTTTAAAATAAACCCACTCAGCAATCACCACACTAACAACTTATCAAATCAGTATTTAGCATATAAACAATATTAATATGTAGAACAAAATTAAATAAAATGTGTGATAAAAATATCTACATATTAAACAAATACTAATATACAAAAACTAATAACCTCAATATACATGCATAATAGTGCATTACTAACACACCTAAACTACAATCTCATGTATAATATACATTAATTAAAATTTATGTTTACCTAACTTGCATGCTCTTAGTTTTAAGAAATGATCTGATTGAAGCCCTCTCATTCAGTCCCTTACCTGAATCAGTTCTTAAGTGTATGATCCATTTAACTTCCTTCTTTTCAGTGACATTTCTAACATTACCTCCCCTTATATTAGTTGAAATAACCTCAACAACCATAAATTCAAAGGTATGTTGATGCCCTGCTAGCATCACATGCTTTGCTAAAGCATTAGTGACTAAACCTGTTCTAATATTATAGAGGTGTTCCTTGATTCTATTTTTAAAAAACCTGTCTGTCTTTCCTACATAAAAGGATCAACAGGATACACATACAGCAAGATATACCACATGCTGGGTGTTGCAATTCGCTGAACACTTAAAAATATACTCTATTCCTGTATCAGGATGCACAAACTTACCAGTACTATCTATATATGAACAAAAATTACATTCACCACATAGAATAGTACCTGTACACCAGATCTATCTCAAGCTTGTTGTTAGCATAACATCCTTTTTAAATTACGTTTGTTCTTATACTTAAACTTAGGTTTCCCACCAATAACATTAGCAATCTGTGGGTCAGTCAAAAGCATGTTCCAATGTTTATTAAATATATCATAAATATTCCTATTACCTATAGTGTAGAACATAGGTAACCTAATCTCAGAGTTCTCTGAAGAACCTCTAAACCTCTCAACATTAAGATAATCAGAAAAATAGGACTTAGCAATATCTCGCCTCAGTGAGTCTAGATCACATAGCCCTTCATTCAAGTCATACTGACCATACCCTCGCTGCATAAATCTATCCCTAAGATTCAATAGCTCTGAAGAAAAGCCAGTATCAGTATTACTCAGCCTAGAAGCACACATTCCCTGCCCCCATACCACATTACGAAATATATAATTCGGGTGCATGCTTTGTCTATGTAGAAGTGTATTCTTATGACATTCCTTCCTATATACTCCTGTGTTGAAGGAACCATCGCTCAGCCTTTCCACAAAAATATCCAAAAACGTAACCTTCACTGTTGATGAGGACATGATAAATTTCAAAAAACTAGTTGCATTATTCATCCCTTCCACAAATCCATCTAGCAAATTCTTATTACCAGTCCAAATAAAAAAGATGTAATCTACAAAACATCTGTAAAAAGGTACATATCTATGAAATGATTCCATCTGAAACAAGACTTCCTCCTCCCATAGTGCTAAAAACATGTTGGCGTAGCTATTGGCACAAGGTGTGCCCATAGCCACGCCATCACGCTGGAGGAAAGGGGTCTCCTCAAAAAGAAAGATATTACTTTCAAGGATTGTTTCCAGAAATAAACTGATAATATCTATCAGCTTACCATCATATGTACTATGTTTATGCAAATAACGTCTCACAAAGTCAACCCCTTCCACATTAGGTATAACTGTGAAAAGGGATTGTACATCCAAGGTTACAAACATTAAATCATTATCTAACCGAGAGTTACCAGTGAAAACATATAGGTCGTTCAAAAACTGTTTAGTGACTGTCAAAATCTTAGGATTCTCATTAACAAGGGGACATAAATACTTCTCTACATAGACTGAGAATGGCTCTGTACACCACCCCCTACCAGACAAAATAGGCCTCATAGGGAGATTGTAACCATTCTTATGAACCTTAGGGAAACCTTGTATCATAGGTATGATAGGGTCACTGACATGCAAATACTTAAACAAGTCTTTTGTAATTTAACCACTTCTAACCAAATCATCTAGCATGGCTTTAATACTGCTAATTTTAACAGTAATCTCATTATAATCAATCAAACTGTAAAATCTATCGTTATTCAACATTTCCCTCATAGACAGCTGGTATCTACAAGTATCCATCACTACCACGGGGCCACCCTTATCAGCTGGTCTAATAACTATATCAATATCTGATTGTAATTTTTTCAGGACTTCACATTCTCTGAAACTTAAATTAGTCATTAGTTTCTGAGAAGTTCCACCATGTACATTGCTAAAATATTTATACAAATCATCTTCGACTAACTTATCAAAAGCTAGCACCAAAGGATGGTAATTAGGTATATAAGTACTCGATTTTTTAAACCTAATTTCATCAAAAGACACATCCCCTCCCATTTCCAATTTCAACATGATATTCCTAGTAAATGTCCTCAAATCAATCATGACATCAGTAAGTTCACTCATACTAGTAGGTCTAAAACCAAGCCCTTTAGTAAGGAGTGAACATTCATATGAGTCATGGACTCTGTTGGATATGTTCCCTATTAGGCAGTCCCGACCTGACTCCACATTTTCTTGAGAGTACGACCAGACTGTCTCTCGGGGGAGATTTTCCGTTTCTGCCTTTCTCGACTGGCAGAATGCACCCTCCTCATACTGCTCTCTACTGGTATGGGTAAAGGGAACTGATGAAAATAACCAGTCACATTATTACTAGTAGATGCTCCAGGGTCACATCTCTGCATCCCTTTAGGACGTGTGTCCACAAAACTGACACTATCATTACCATCAGAAATTACTGAAGATGTATTATCGTTGAGTGTCACTGTATTGACACTCTTCACAGATATAAAGTCATTATTACTACTATTGGTGGCCTCCCTTGGATCTAACGTAGGAGGTGGTATTGTTACATCACTATTGGTTTCAACAGACCTCACAGTTCCTTTTCCATGTTCATTAACATTCCTTGCTGTCACATCATTACCAACACCTCGTGCCTCAGTTCTTTCATTATTATTATTATTGACTCTGGGCCACGTGAAGACAAGGCCTAGCTGGAAATCTCTAGTGTCTCTATCCAGCTTACCCCTTTTCTGCATTAGAGTTCTTCTTTCAAATATGGCAATACCATCCAACAAAACTTCTAATAAGGTGTCAGCTATAACCTTATTAAATTGTGTATACAACATGGCTTGTTGCTCCTTAATAGATACCCTGAGGCTATCCTCCTCAGGTTTAAAAAATTGTATTAACAATGTCATATATTTAGCGGTCACCTCTAAGTTGAGAAGCTGCCACTTAGCCAAAAGTTCAGGGAATTGTACTCCATAGGTTGGCATCTTTATGGTTGTTGAGGTTATTTCAACTAATATAAGGGGAGGTAATGTTAGAAATGTCACTGAAAAGAAGGAAGTTAAATGGATCATACACTTAAGAACTGATTCAGGTAAGGGACTGAATGAGAGGGCTTCAATCAGACCATTTCTTAAAACTAAGAGCATGCGAGTTAGGTAAACATAAATTTGAATTAATGTATATTATACATGAGATTGTAGTTTAGGTGTGTTAGTAATGCACTATTATGCATGTATATTGAGGTTATTAGTTTTTGTATATTAGTATTTGTTTAATATGTAGATATTTTTATCACACATTTTATTTAATTTTGTTCTACATATTAATATTGTTTATATGCTAAATACTGGTTTGATAAGTTGTTAGTGTGGTGATTGCTGAGTGGGTTTATTTTAAAACAGTAGGTGGATGTCACTGAAAAAATTTCCTGTCATAGTAGATAATGTTTAGCTTCTATGGTACTTGTATGTCCATATAAATGACTCATTTATATTTTTATATATTTATACTTTTATAGTAATGTTATCATTTTCTGTTGTGATATTTATATGGAGTTTTTTATAATATATGTTAGAGTCTTTTATGGTAAATGTTAGGTTGGTCACTTTAAATTGTGAGTTGTAATTATGATGTCAGAGTTAATTAATATAGAGTATATAAAGGCTGACTAATTAATTGCACATTTTAATGGTCTGAAGAAGCTGTATTGTGAAAGCGCTTACCTACTGTGTGCACTTTTGGATATTATATGTACTGCTTTATTTGAACTGAGCTGTTTTTGTTTGGGAAGAACTGCATGGTTGTTGCTGCTGTTATCTATATTGTTGCTGTACTCATTATTTTCAACAGTGCAACATTTACCTTGTGGAGTGTTGGCCTGTTTTTTTTTGTACTGATTTGTATATTTATATATTTATACATATGTAAATATTTGTAAATATGAGTTATTTTTGTATATGAATAAATGAGCCCTAATCTTTGGAGCTGCTAGATGGCACAGCTCCTACAGCAGCAAGAAAGAGCCCTAAAGGAAGCAGCAGTATAGAGGAGGAGAGAGGAAAGCTATGGTGGGTTGGGAGGTGGAAAGTGAGAATTTGGAGAAAAATTTCTTCTATATATAGCTTCAGAATGCATATAAAGATTCCTATGTGGTGGATGTTACAAATGAGTAAGTGAGTCTTTTGAAGTGCAGGTAACAAAATTGATGCCAGGAGGGCTTGTAGATGATGTTCTGCTAAAAATAATTGTGCAGGATGACCTAGGTGACATTTCTGTTGTTTCATGGCTTAAGATGGAAGATAAACTTTTTCAGAAGTGCTGAGGAAGCTCTTTTATCTGAGAACTTCATCAGATCTAACAATAGAGAGTTTCAAGTTTTAATTGTATACACTGTAACATAGCTTTAGAGTGTAGGATGTTTCCAAGTTGCCCAATGGCAGAAGAGAGTTCAAGCTGGTTGTGAGGCACTGGCAGTGAAGCATGGACATGCTGATCCTGTGGGGGAGGATCTACATTTGAGGTGGACCATGTGGGTAGGGGGTTGGTAAGTAACCCTTGGACATTACAGTCGAATGCAGGGAATGGGAGGGCAAACAACAGTAGGTCATTTCAATCCCCATCTCAGCAAGTATGATGTGGGGTCCTGGGACACCCTAGTGATCCTCATTAGCCCCAATCCTGGTAATGTAAGTCCAGGGAGACTAGGAGGGGTGGGTAGATCAGATGTAGAATAGGGGCCCTGGGATGAGTTGATGGTTGGCTGTATGGGAGGAAAAAAAAGAAGACATCATTGCTTAAGCCATACAGGCATCCATGTAGAAGGTCTCAGTTATCTTGAGCTGCACCTATGTGTACAGCCTCATATACTCGTACAGGTAATCACCATGCCTGCAAACCAGAACTCCTAAGGTCACATAGGCCATTTTCTGACATCTTACTTATAGGTAATTCCATCATTAGACATACTGACACAGCACATAGCAGACTGGAAAAGAAGATAATTTCTGTCAGTTATCTCTTCAGTGCTAAGATCAGAGACATCAGAATGGCCCTCAGGACCCCACTGCAATCCTAAATATGAGTGCAATTTTGTTGTTACCCATGTGGGAATGGGTCTGCTTTAAAGGAGATGCAATGAAGTAAAAGTGATCTAACCACCTTTGTCTCTAAGAAGGGTAAGCCATTAGTGTTGATCAGTATTCGTCCATCTCTAAAAATCTATGCCTAAAGTCAAGGAAATATTATTGCCGACAATAATTGTTTTATTACTGGGGTCATTCTATTGGGATGCAGTGTTTATCTTCCTGGGAAGAACAACAGACTTTCCAGCTTTGCCAGGGATGTCCTACACCTATTAGCTCATGGCTTGTGCATACTAGCTAGAAGTTTTTGCTTCCCTCCATAATACCTATATAGGCAATGCTCAAATCATGAGGATGCACAGATAGCATGCTCCTGTCTGAACAAAACCAGAACTGCTCTGTGCGATGGTGAATGTCAGAGCTTCAGGCCTCCATCACTCTTGAAGATATAATTGCATAATTTCTAAGACTTTCTTTCAGAACAATGCAGCACTCCCTTCTTACCAGTGTATTCTGCCTACTATGCATTCAGGACCAGTAGAGACTGTGGGATTGTATCCATGTTTATTAGGTACCCTATTGTCTCTTGACAGATATCGCATGATACAAAAGTAGAACTTTTAGAGGTCCTAGTGTGTCTCAGCAAAGCTGTCTTGTGTGGCATTGATAAAAAATGAGTTCCCCATCCATCTTTCCTATAGAACGTACTGACTACACAAAATTGACTTAAGCTATTCAAACTCTAATACCATTTTAATGTAAGGCTTTAATTACCCCTCTATCAACTTACAAATCTATATAAACTACAATAAATATGCCCAAAGATTCCCCGACTTTGTAAATACCAACTTCCTAGTGCAAATTGTCCAAGCCTAAAGAGGGTTGTTAATCTCCTTGACCTTTTCCTTACAAACTGTTCCTCCTTTTCTACCTCACTTGTCTCTAACTCCCTGGAAAAATATGAGAGCCTAGTTGTTACTTTCACCCTCAATACATATGTCCCCACATGTGAAAACAATGCAGTATTTTAGGATTATTGTAAAGAAAAATTATTACTTACATAAATCTTTGACCAACACAAAGGCATATTCTGCTGAACAAACCCATTTAAGATTATGATGCTAAGTGTAGTCCTGCTTCTGTTCCTTTACATTCACATGTGCTAGAAGAGCAGTAAGAAATTCATTATATTCAAAAATAAGTATTACAGAATGCCCATATAAATAAACTTAATAGGAAAGAGAAAAGTTCTTGCGACTTTTTTTAATTATCTCACTCACACACTTTAAACGCACCTTAAAAGTACTAAGCAAGACCATCATGCATGCAATTAGACTATACAAAGCCTGTTATGGACTTAGAATTGCTATCTTTACTTAGATCAGGGCCATCTTCAGCTACATTAGACAACTCAGAAGTAACACCTAGATCTCCAGTGGTGTATTCTACTCTGACCAAGGAACAATGGCTATTAATCTTGCTGATGAATCTAGTTCCCACTTCACACTCCTGTACAACCCAGCTCCCCCACGATTTCCCCAATTGTACCACTTGGTATCACTTCTTTTTCCAAAGGTAAAAGCACTAGCATCATGGATTGTAACAATATTGTAGGCTATCTGCTTCCAAATATCAAACAACACATTGGCCAACCTCAACTAAAATCTATTTAATCATAAACTCTCCATAGGTTTGTGTACATGAATCTTGGAGAACAGCCACAGTTTTCCTTTCCACAAGTGGAGTCTCACAGCAAACCCTAGTTACTATAGGCCTACCAGTCTCACTAGAATTATTTGTAAAGCTATGGGACACATTATGGCTGAACTAATTAACAATGAAATAGGTGACCTACTTTTCCCCAATCAATCTGAGATTTTTAAGGGTAAGTCATGCCTAATCAATATGGTTGAGCTTTCCATCAGTCACAGAAGCTTTAGATGGAGGCCAGACTATCTATAGTGCTTACTTCGACCTTGACTTTGATGCCATTCCTCATGCAAGCATCATCAGCAAACCCCCTATTCTCAGAATTAAACCTCACATTGTCTGCTGGATAGCCAATTGGTTTATAGACCAAGCTCACATAATCCAAATTAGAGATAATATTTATTCAGCTAGAGAAGATTATTAGTGTATCCCATTGGGTTTAGTCTTTGATCCCTAACTTTTTCTAATTTACTTCTGAGAGGTAAAATCAGGCAAGCAGGGTCTATGGATAACTACATGTGTGGATGACTACAGTTTGGAGGTGGTGTTAATTCACGTTTTGATACCCAAATTCTCCAGTAAGGCCTGGATCCACTTGACACCAGGTGGGCTAGTCATGGACTCACTCTAAATACTAACAAGTGTAGCACGCTTACCTTCACGAAGACCCCTGTCTCCTTCATCATACCATGTTGATGGCATTCCTCTGAACACATACCCATCGTTAGAGAGCTGAATATCTACAATCGCAATAAGCTCATCTTCAAGTACCATGCCATCATAGCTGTGGTCAGAAAGCCCTTATGCCTCACACAGTTTATCTGACATGGCATCTCTTCTAAGTTCAAGGATGCCTTTTCCCCCTTCATTTCTCTCTCATCACACTCATCAAAATAAAATCAGCCCTTGGAATGTACACCTCCCTAAACACCTTGTACAACTTGAAAGGCTACATAGATTCTTGTATAGAAAAATTTCTGGTTTAAGCCAAGTAGGTTACTGTGATAGACTAAAACCTCTAATCCCCTTTTCAGTTGTTTACAGACTTCCAAGAGGTAATCTTCCTCATGAAAGACACCTTATTTTTGAACTTCTTCAACTTCATAGGTTAAACAATTTTACTAATGCCCACTTCAAGAACATAAACATCCTTTCTGTAAACCCAAAAATATATAATGTCATGATAGGTTTCTTGCCTCCTCCATCCTACTCCTTCTCTTATATCAAGCAGAGTATCTTGTAGGAAATATTTATGGAAGTCTTGGAAAATGACAAGGTTAACACAAAGTCATGACAGTAATTCAAGTGATCTGTTATGCAGAGGGAAAGACTCTATGTTTATCATTCCAAGATTGATGCGGCTATGCTTCTTGATTGGTCTTCAGTCCTAAGCTTATTATAAACCTGTGAACCTGTAAGCCCTTCCAGATACTGAATCAGGTCCTGCCCCATTTTGCTGTCTGCCATATATTGGCATAGGTTGGTGGGGGTCACAGTCACACATAGCAAAGCTTTGTTTTGCATTGTCATCATATAAGCTGCAAATTTTCACTTTCCCCAATTACTAAGTATTTACTGTAGCTACAATTTGAGCCTTTCTGAACTGCTATATGTAATTTGGCATTCCCTGCTTGTTTGGTCACCTTATTGCCAAGCTGCATACAACTTTTTTTTCTAAATTCAGTACTTAGCTGGAACATAAGATGCATAGATTAACTATTTCTGTTCCCTTTACTCACACGGACACCTGTTAAGCACCATTTGATCCAGTGATATGCTGGAAAGAGCATAAATAAAAAGATGGTCTGTGAGCACTATACATTGCCACCCACATCTCCACACAAACGTACAAAAGCAACATATGCTGAGGTTGTCAAAAAGTCATTTCCCAAGTCTCCTAGGACCAGGAAGATAAAGCCTCAGCAGAAGTTTGCAGACAAGACATCACTAGCCAAACACATAGTAAAGAGTTATCAGGCTGCAGCCGGTAAACAATTTATTACCATTAAACTTGTAAGTACAAATGGAAATGTTCTAGTAACTGGTGACTCTTCTGCCAGGTACACAGACTCCATGGTTATAAAGCTGGATAAGGTGAGAGTGATAGTTTGGGCTCCCTGACAAGTCCACAAATCATCTGTGATCAAGTTACTGAAGTGTGGTCACAAATGACCAAAAACTTCTCAAATGTGAATGGCATTCAGGACAGAAACACAATAAATAGCATAATTTTTTGAGGGGACACAATCCCTCTGCACATCCCAGAGTGAGGGGCTGTGCTGTCCACACACCTACTACTTTTATATAGTAAATTTGAGGTCACAGCAACACAGGCAAAGAGGAAATAACCACTGGACTGGCAGTTCATCTTTCTACTGAAAATAAAATCTGGTGCACTAATGATATCACAAATGAGTGTCAATCACTTGTGCTTTATAGACAAGCTTGGCTGCTGACAGTTAGTGGTCTCACTGTCACCAAGATCCATGATGTTACTAGGGGGTCTTCTGTCTCATACACCAGCCAAATATGAGAATGACTTTGTGGTGGTCCCTGTAGGTGCTGAATGACTTAAGGTGCTTGACCTTGAGGGACTTGCAGGGAGACATGTTAGAGGTCAGTATGCATATGAGTCTGTTCCTGTATGGAAACCTACCTTCGCACATAATGATGGCTAAATCTAAAGAAAAGATAAATGGCTTCATCAAATGGCTAAGTAAGTGAGTTAATTTTTGGAGAGCCCAGTACGTGTCGCTCCTTGCTGGGATGGCAAGCAGATTGATTTGCTTCATAAAGGATGGCATGCACCTCTCTTTCCATGGCTTCCCCTTGTGGGGCAAGAACCTTGCCATTCCCATATTGTCTTTTTAGGCAGAATCTGGCTATTGGACATTCCAGTATAGCAGATAAAAATAATGTTAAAGCAAATTCCAAATCAAACTCTATCAAGTTTGCTCTTCTCAGTGCCAGAAGTTTTAATAACAAATTGCCTGATCTTGAAGCCCTCTTAAAACTTGAACTCATCCATGTCTGTTTTGTAACTGAGACTGTTTCATTGTGATAGGTTTAACACTTAACATGCATTCAGATGTGAGGGAGATTGTGGGGATGTTTTCATATTTGTCAGAAACAATATAATCTTTAGGCAGATTCCCTGTGACACTCAAACAGAAGTGATTGAACTTCCTGTTACCCTAAACAAAGCAACATTACCAATTTATTGCCTGTTACATCTATGTCTCCTGGTGATCATGAGAGATTCCTGAATGTACTTTCTGAAATACCCATAACGAAAAATATTTTTCATGGGTGATTTTAACAATGCATTTTAAAGCTGGTGCACCTATACCTCAAAAGGCGGGTATGACCCAAAATTCCTGGATGCAGTAAGTGATAATTCCCAAGTTTTACTGAGGGGGACAAGCTCCCCTGCACATCCTAATGTAGGGGACAATGCCCACCACACCATTGCTAATTACAGACCCCAAGCAGTATAGGCATGTCATTCTAACAGGTTAAACAACCTACTAGGCAGTAAACATTTTAAACCTCATCCCTACCACTAAAGACCCCTCTTGTACCATGCTGATGGTATACCCATACCTAGTTAAATCCAACCATAAACTAGTGATCCTCTTCATTAAAGTTCTCAATACCCCTCATCATGAATAAACTTCAGTTTAAGGTCTTCAAAAGAACAGACCTTCTCAAACTCTGTATCTGTCAAAATGCTCTTGTAATATCACCAACTCCCTGCAGTAGCTACTTATGCAGCATAATTCTACTCCCACCTGGAAAAGTGCTTATACATGGTAGTCCTTAATAGAACTAGATATAATAGAAATTCAAAAACAAACAAATTAGACACACAAATGATCAGCAAAGAAATTAAAAATCAAGTTTAAATACACAAAACAAAAACTTTTCACACAGAAAGTGTTTGTATTCATCTTTATGCATGCAAACATTTTCAAAAGTTGATTTGCAGCAATTAAAACAAAATGCACATTTAAAGTTTGCTTCTGAACACAGAAGACTTAACATATAAAGCTGTATTTACAGCATTAATATTAATGGGTGGCGCTTATCCAACTCTAATTATGCTGGATTAGCTTGGGTAAGTAATTTTAACCAGACATAAACTTTCACATGACAGCAGGAAATTCCTCTCTGACTGCATGTTTATTGAGATATTTACAGAAATAAGAAAACATATACCTAGTTGTACAATTAGCATATAAATACAGGATATTTCTCAAGATGTGCAACTTGCATTGCAAATAACGAAGACAGTTTTCTTCAACAATATCTAAGGTTTTACCTGATGTCATGCACTACTTTGTAAGTTCCTTAATTGTTGAAGTGTTAAGTACACATGGAAATATTGCTTCCTTTCATAATTACTAACAAATAACTAACAGTATCTCCAGTATGCTGTAATACAAATGGATGTAAATCCGATGAAGCCGTAGGACACCAAGTGGTTTCAGTTTCCCGGTTTGCTGTTTATAATACAAATGGACATTGACTATGAATATTGCAGTCTCACACCATGATCTTCATTAGCATGCATGTTAAGTATGAATAATAAAAGGCAAACAGTGATTAATTTCACCACTGTAGGGCATCCTAGAATAACAATCTTAGTGTCATTCTGTTAATAAATCCTTGTCCTTTTAATATTGCCTACTATTAAGTGATGTCACTTAGCTAAGGAAGCCAGCCCCATAAAATATCTGGACACCTTAAAGAGCTATGATTGTTATCTGAAAGTATACAAAAAAGTTGCTGTAGGCCTGAGTGAGTTAACTCAGTAAACTTTCTCAGTAGGATCACAGATCCCAAAGATGGTAAACACATAGCCCACACAGCTAATCTGGATCTGGCAAAGGCATTTGACACAGTTCCCCATTCTTGTATTGTAAATAAACTAACAGAACTGAGTGTATACTCATGCATTGTAAGATTGATGGTAAACTGGCTGAAATATTGCATCCACATAGTTAAATTAGCAAGTGGCATCTCAAAAAGCAAGAAGGTAACTAGTGGTGTACATCAGGCATTGGTGCAGGAACACTCCTAGTCATTGTATACCTTCAAATAATAAATGTAGATTAGTGGCTAATGAAGTTTGCTGATGAGTCATGACTACAAGTTGTGTTATTGTCTGAATATCAGCTGAGAGGGTGTCATTACAGCAGTAACTAATCCTTACTAACCGATGGTGTACTAACAAAGTACTGAAATTAAATGCATTTAGCAAAAACTCGCCCCTCCTACTTATACCATAGCACCCCCTCCCACTTGGCACTGATATAATCAGGGATATTGACACCAGGGTGAAAATCTCCCCTTTGTGGACCATCATGTTAGAGTAGTAGTATCCCACTGTTTACGAAAACTGACATCTAAAAGGCAACTTATCCAGGTTGAAAGAAATTATCATCCCACTGTACTCTGCTTTAATTAGACCAGTTATATTAGCAGTGTACTCAGTGGTATGCACCTGCCCATAGACATCATAGAGCTAGGAAGGCCTCATCTTTTCCTGACCAAGAAGATTGCTATTGTAAATACCCTAAGCTGTCAAGACATAGCTGAAGCCCTATCTCTGTACTGTCTCTTATAGATTATTATATGGAGATCTGTCTTGCATTCTGATCCATCAGGGATCAAACCCTCTATGATCTCTTACATCTCTGTAAGACAAAAAGCTCTACTAACACTAGAGTTAAGGATTTTAATCTCCACCAACGTATAACCAAAACATGTTGGAGGGACAGTTTTATTACCCATCATTTTCTCCCTTCTCTGGAGTACACTACCCTTATTTGTTAAAACAGAATGTCACCATCACATCCTTCATGACTAAACTTGATGATTGACTGGGGATCCACAAATTCATCCTAGTTCTTACTTCCTTTGACCCCCTAGAAGTGGGATGTACATCATTAGGGTCCGTAGTAAGGTGCAAATTATGTCGCAGCTTACTTGCCTTGTTATTGCTGTGATCCTATGATACCCAGACTTGCCATTTCTGTTATGCTCACCAAGGTTTGTTGATTAATTGCTAATTCCAAAAAACATGATTGGCATTATGACTTTTAATGAATGTCTTTTTAAGTAATGTTTGCCTCTGCTTGCTGTTCTTCCCTTTCCAAAGCAATCATATGCTGAAATAGATTGGCATTTGCTATCTGAATGACCACAAGCAACAGTGATTCGCCACAACATTAAGCAAAACAGTGCTCTTGAACTGTGTTATGCTAGCATGCCTTGGCATTCTTCTGGTATTTTATTCATGAGCTATTCTGAAGTGCAAGCTATCCACTTGACAGTCAAATGCTATTTTTCCCTTGTGTCATTTGCTCTCTATTATTATGCAGCCCTTTTCTCAGTATGGTGGCACTGTGTCAATTGTACTATATATCCGATCAGTTGTGGGCTGCATTATGCTACAGGTCACACAACATTTAGCACTGCATGTGTGTACATTGATACATAATGAATCCCAGCCAGTGTTTTAAACTGACTGGCTTTTTGTAGTCTTCTGCAGGTAAACTCATTTTGTTTTTAATTTCATGAAAGTCCCATAAAAAATAAGAACATTGCATTAGTTTTGAAATCTGCCTATAACAGCAGTATGTCTGCACTCCAGGTTAGGAAAGGCACACGATAATTTGGGTAGTGAGTGCAGGAGATTGAACGTCTGTGTTAGTAGGCCCATAGTGGGAGCATTGGGAGAGGTAAGGAAGACAAATAACAGCTTATGTATTTTACTTTAGGATAAAATAATCCATTGAGAGATGGTTTCTTTACGCCATTTACTTAGCTTCTTGAACTTAAACATTGTGTGCCAATCGCTAACATTGTTAGGGTATCATATACCCTCTATATGATTACAAAGTCACCTGGTCTGGTGATTAGCCATAATGTTCAGTAGATGGGCAGACCAGGGAAGAGCGTTCTAGTGCTATTGACATTCATCTGTTTTACACAGTTACAGAAATTTGGAACAGCTCTTGTCAGTCTACTGACTGAGCTATGTTTTAAAGTATCCTTTGCCATGAATTTCTGCTACATGAATAGCATACCCAGCTGAAAGTCCTGCTGTTTGATGATCAGTATTGTGATGAAATGGGATACATCAACCTGTTTGCAGTGATTCCTGTGTTTCATTGCATACCATCCAGCATCCAGGGACTAGGATTACCCCATCTTCTTTAAAAGTAAAAAGGTATTGATCAGCCAACCACAACATGATATATGCATTCCCACAGCCACTGGATGTAATACTGAGTAACACGTGGACACAATAAGAAATCATGACAAAATATTGTCATTTGTTATGTATTTTATTTGTAATCAGGGTGGCTTCTACTCTTGGGATCAGCTCATTGCTTCATTCATGCCAGGATGCCTTTGTATGGTCCACTTCCATGGTAAAATGACTGGTGCAGTCAAGTCCACCCCCCCCCCAATTGTTCTTTTCTTCTGAAGTGCTTGCCCTGCTAAAACCTCAGACTTGTTAGAAGACTTCTGCTACTCCTGGGAGGCTAGTTTACTTAACTGACTCTTGGTTGTTAATTGTTATGTGTGGGTTTTGGAGTGTCTTCTCTTTTTTGTGACTTGGTAACTTGGTAAGGCAAGATGGAGTGGGCTTTCCTGTCTTCTTGTCGTACTGTGTTGATGCTTCAGTTTTATAGACCTCTCCTTAAGGATGAAGGCATATATTTATTTTTGTAACTCTGCAGTTACCAGGAAGGATTCTGCTTCCTCTGGCAATGAAGAAAGAATATGTTTATGTTTGATCTTTAGTGTAGTTGGTAATCTTAACTGAACAGCAGAGTCATGTTCTCAGTCATGTGCCTAGAATGGAGAAAGTGCTATCCTTTTTAAAAGGAAAGCTGTACCAAAGTCCAGCATGATTTTCAGTGAATACCCTCCTTTCAAATACCCTAATTTCTCTCACACATTGTAATGCTTTGTACTGATTGTGGCACTCTGGACACTTGAAAATAAATTGTCTGGATCATCTGATATTATGTATTTATGGCTTTAAATAATGGTACTTTTCTATTGTCGGGTAACTTTCTTGACTAGCAGCTTTTCAATTATTTTTGAATAAAATCCTCTAGGGTATTCCATTATTTATTTATTTTTTTCTGTGGGCAGCTCATCAATTTCAATCTCTAATCTTGATGCCTTTGTCAGAATGTCCTGTATAGAGCAAGGACATGTGGCCATTAGGTTGCACTGTTCATGGAGCTAATTACAATGCAGCAGATGAGTATTCTACAAACCCTGGCTCTAGATGATTGTACATCTTGACCCTATGTGCAAAAATGGGAAAAGGGGTTGGGGATGGATGGATGGATTGGAGCTGAGCACCATGATTAGCCGTAATGTTTTCATATATGTTGAATGTCTATAGTAATAATCGGGGCAGCTTGAAGAGTTCTTCTGTTGTGTTATATATGACCTGTATGCTCTCTGTGAATCAGTCCAGACCATGAGCCATTCTGAATTTCTTCACAAGGCAAGATTGTGTTTAAGGCTGAAACTGAAGTAGGAAAGGTCATGCTCGACTTAGAGAGTGGCCTAAAAGTAGTCCCTCAGTGCATTGCATGATAACTCAAACCAAAACTTTTACATACAAATGGTAAAAGGAAAGGCAAATTTGCTATGGATAGTTAAAGTGGTTCTTTCCCCCTCTACTGCCTCATTTACCTGTTCATGTGTGCCTCTCTCTTTGAGACATTGTGCAACTCTAAATGTGTCCTACACTTGCTGCCATTCTGACTGACCCTTTTCGCATACACACTTTTGTAGTCTTGCTGTGTGAATCATGCTTTCTATATTACACGTATGTCATTTTTTTCCTTCCTACTATTCAGTATGTAAATTCTCTCAGCATGGCTGTTAATATGACATTTTCTAGAGTCATTTTGTTTAACCCAACAGCTGCTAGTTTAGTGTGACAAGCTTCCACACCTATAAATAAAATTCAAGCACTTATTCCTGGATCTGTTATGAAATGCCTGCTTTTTGGAAGAACTCGCACACGTCAGGTGTCTGCACTTAATTTAAAATAATTGCTTGTTCTTCTTTGTTTGAGTAACCATCACTCAGTTAAACACAGTTGTACATATTCTTCTACCTTAAAAATTAAAAAGATATATTTGCTTTTACAAAACTGATAAAACATAGCTTATATCTCAAAGAGCATTTCTCTAATCTGTTTAAGCAGCTGCAAATAGTTTGCAATATTTACACAAAATTTATATAAAGTAAAATGTCTTCATTTTGCTAGCACCATTTACTGTTGTCCAAAAATGTATTCTACTTTTTCAATGCAGCCATTAATCTGCAAAACAAATAACACCCAATAAATTGGGTGGTAACAACTAGTAAATAAAAATTATAAATGAAGCTGCCACAACCTCAACTCTTGTATGGTAAATAAGTTTAATCCACATAACAGTTTAAAAACAAATCACTTAGTGCTTTCGCCGCTAACTAGGCCATCAACAGAGTAAAATATCTTAGAAACACAATCCTTTTATATACCCCCTTTATCACATGACTGTCATGAATGTAAATGTATTAACCCTTAGTATATTAAAACACATTAAAATGCATTTAAATCCAATGCAGCTGATCACAGTTACAAACTAAAACAGTTTAAATGTAAAAATGTATCCTAAAAACAAGACAACAATAATAGTAAACATAAAACAATACTGTAATATGCATTTAGTGTATAATACGCGGTGGTGGTGCTGCGGTAGCATTGTCGCCTCACAGTAAGACGCTGTCCGGTTCGATTCTCAGCTAGAGCGTCTTCTGCATGGAGACATGCGTGAATGGTGTACCTTTGTTGAAAGTTGTGCATCAGGCCTGGCAAGCCGGTATGTAAAAATCAACTGCCAATCATTAGCGGACCGGAGTTCCGCTGTGGCGACCCCTAACCGGGAAAAGCCGAAAGACACAAACAAACAAAACTAATAAATATTAAATATCCCATAGAATAACACACATAAGTGCCCTAAGTAATGTTCATAACTTGTTAATCACATACAGTGTCGAAATATGACAAAATATATGTATGTATATATAAGCTTAATGAATAAATTAACCTTACATTGCTCTAAGTTTCAAAATACTAACTATAGAACAACAGTTATTGATACCCGGATATTCCAAGGCATTCAATCTAAGATGCCACATTGTTTCTCTCAATTCTAAAGTTGTCTTATCTCCTCCTCTCCCATTCAAAATAAGCATATCAATGACAAAAAATACAAATCTTTTAAAATGAGTGCATACCAAACTATAAGAGTACAAAGCATTGGTGGTTTTCTTGTTTTTAATGTCTCTAATGTGTTCTGCTATCCTGTCCCTTAATTTTGAAATAGTTTTAACAACATAAAATGCTGGACAGCCCACACATGGTGCAACATAAACTACTATGCTAGTGTTTCAACTATAGTGTCCAGGACATTCAATACTTCTATTTTATTCCTCGATAGCTACATATGGACCTTCATTAATGAATTTACACTGTTTGCACATATTACACCTATGCGTATTAGATTTGTAATTTGTACCTTGATTTTTTACATGATGTTCAAGTAATCCCTTGATGTTATGACCCCGGCTATATACCACTTTGGGTTTAGCCCCTAAAACGCCTTTTAATTCACCTGTAAGTATCAGGTCCCAACTCTTATTCAATACAGTTTTCACCAGAAAAGCTTCATGGTTACAAGGTAAATCCATAGCTTTGTTTTGAACAGTTCCTGAGGCAGTATTAAAAGTAGTGCCTCCTCTAGTTAATAAAATTGGAGAATATCTTTTAATACGTTTCTTTCTAATTTCAGTCCTGATCTTTGTTAACAACTTTAATGGGTAACCTCTGTCCTTAAACAACCCAATTAAGTGTGTCGTTTCCATCTCAAACGTTCCATCATCACTAACTAACCTAGATAGTCATACCATTTGCCCTTTTAGTACACTCTTCTTTTGATAAAAAGGGTGGCAACTGTCAAAGTGAAGCAATGTATTGGAATATGTCTTTTTTTCTAAAAATATTGGAACTGAGCTTTCCACTGTCAGGATTTTTGTAAAGACATATATCCAAAAAATCTATTTTGTGGACACTAATTTTGTAAGTAAATTGCAAAAACGAGGTGGTGTTATTAAGGTAATTAACAAATTGTCCTACACCTTCAATGTTACCTCGCCATAGGATTAAAATATCATCCAAAAACAAACCCACAAATTAGTGTCACTCATAAAAGAAGAATTAAAGACAAAATGTTTGTCCCGTTCTACCAAAACTAAGTTGGCATACAGGCGGGCACACTTTGCCCCATAGCAACACCCGATAGTTGTTTAAAATATTCACCTTCAAAATATAAAAAGTTATTTTTTAACTCTATTTCCATAGAGACCAGTATCAAATTAATTTTTAAATTATTCAGTCCTTCAATATTTAAAAGACTATCAGAAAAATCTTCCAAATCTAAATCTAAATATACTCATCACCTAGAGATAAATCTCTCAGTAGTTCCAAACAGTGCCAAGAATCTCATATAATATGGTCGCAGCCTTTAAGGGTTTTTTACGGCAAATATCAATATATGCTGCTAAAGGTTCTGTTTATAGGTTCATAGGTGTTTACTAGGCTAACAACCACAAGAGCCATTTTAAGCGTAGCCATGCATCCCAAATCTCTGACAAGTTCTGATACCCTTGATAAGTGTAAGCATGGGCCTAGGAGATGAACCATTTACAGGTTACCTGTTTGCATTAGAGACATAGGTGACAAACCAGGGATGAATTTGGATGCTGTAGTTGCAACACTAGAATGGTAGTTTATGTTGCAACATGTGAGGGCTGTCCAGCGTTTTATGTTGGTAAAACCATTCGAAGATTAAGGGACAGGATAGCAGAACATATTAGAGACATTAAAAACAAGAAAACCACCGATGCTTTGTACTTTCATAGTTTAGTGTGCACTGATGTATTTGTTGTCATTGATAAGCTTATTTTGAATGGGAGAGGAGGCGATAACAAGACAACTTTAGAGTTGAGAAGCAATGTGACAGCCTAGATTGAATGCCATGGAATATCCGGGTATCAATGACTGTTCTTCTGTAGTTAGTGTTTTGAAACTTAGAGCAACAGAAGTTTAATTTAGTCCTTAAGCTTACCTATACATACATATATTTGTCATGTTTCTACAATGTATGTGATTAATAAGTTATGAACATTACTTAGGGTACTTATGTATGTTATTCTATGGGATATTTAATATTTATTAGTATTATACACTAATTAATGGATGTTACAGTATTGTTTTATGTTTACTATTATTGTTCTTGTTTTTAGGATACTTTTTTACATTTAAACTATTTTAGCTTGTATCTCTGATCAATTTCATTGGATTTAAATGCATTTTTAAGGTATTTTAATACACTAAGGGTTAATACATTTACATTCATGATAGTCATGTAATAAAGGGGGTATATAAAAGGATTGTGTTTCTAAGATTGTTTACTCTGATGATGCCCTAGTTACTGACGAAAGCACTAAGTGATTTGTTTTTAAACTGTTATGTGGATTAAACTTATTTATCATTCACGAGATGAGGTTGTGATGGCTTCATTTTTTATTTTTATTTAACAGCCATTAATCTGCCCACTTTTTAACGAAGCCCCTATTGCATATTACTGGTATCTTTATTTGTTTATATTGTAATGAATATTGCTCAATACTATTAATTTCACATTTAATTTTATTATATAAAAGCTTACTTCACATTACCTAACGAGTTGTCTAACAGGTATACAATGAGCCTGATTCCAAAAGACTTGTCTCAGTGTAACTGACCACTCTCAGTGTAACTGACCACTTAAACTGGAATCTGGCCCTGAGTGTAAGCTGGTTTATAGATTAGACCTTACACAGAAGTAAGTCAATTACCCTGAGAGCATGTATTTTGGAATCAGAGCAGACTTGCACTGAGAGCATCCCTTTTGGAATCTAGGCCAGTGTTGTAATACATATACATTCACTTTATTGTGATTGTTGCAATGTTTGACCACTAATAAGTTTATTTGAAATTTCATAATTATTGCCTTGCAAAAATGCATACTCAGTACTGTCTAATAGTTTTACTTTATGTTAAACTGTTTGTGCAGCAAAATAGGTTTTATGAAGTAGATATTTCTAGAAGCCAGCCAATGAAAACAACACAATCAATCATATGTATAAAGTGTGAATGGTAGGGAGTGAGGGGGGAAAAAGGATGGGGAAAGAGTGGGAAAGAAATAAACAATAAAACATACGATAATATGCATTGTATATACAATAAAATATGCAATATATGCAATAAACATATCTATACTATATAGGGCTGCTTTTCTTTTAATAAAGGTTTAATACTGTTCATACTATTTAAACCTAGTGGATCATCAGCTCTAAGATAATTAATCCACTTATATTCTTCAATTTCAGTCTTATTAATTAAATCACCACCTCTTTTTACTAGAGATGCATATGTATCACATACCAGATACATGATATAATTATAAAGTAGGCTGACAAAGGAGAAAAAACTCTAACAAACTGTACTTCCACATCATTACTGCAAAAAAATGACAATGTCTAAAGTAACTAAAACTAACCTAGTAACATTATTCTTTTCTGACCAATTGCATAGTGACAACAGAAAAAAAGATATTTTTCTTGCATATATTGCGTATTTTATTGTATATACAATGCATATTATTGTGTGTTTTTATTTTTTTCTTTCCCACTCTTTCCCCATCCTCTTTTTCCCTCCCTCCCTACCATTCATATGTGATTTTATACATGTGATTGATTGTGTTGTTTTCATTGGCTATATATATATATAGATATATATATATATATATATATATATATATATATACATAGGTTCACAGCTTGTCTGCTTTGAATTAACACTGAAGAAGAGTCCTTGTGTAATAAATTAGACTTTTTGGACCTTTGTTTTTTTTTTTCTTTTATTGTATTTAGTTGCTACTTTTGGTCCATTTGACTGTTAAAGTTTTTTTTCCTTTTCTATTCTGGTATGTTAATTAGCATAAGGCTTTATTTTCACCTCCTACCCCCATTATACCCTTTTCTACCTTCATTGCGAATTTCATCTGCTATCACCATAACTGGCTCCTGTATACCATACCTCTCAACTTCTCAGCACAAGAAAGCCGGGCAAAGCCTAAAATAACATGGGGACAATGGCCCAAAAATAGAGAAATATTTTAAATATTGCTCTTATAAACTTAATTGCTAGAATAACAGGATTTGTGTTAGCATGTTCAATGTTCATTTATTTGCTAGAAAACCACACATTTTATGAGGAACAGACCAAAAATATGAGAGAGAAAAAAATCTGGACATTCTTTGAAAATCAGGACAGTTGAGAGGCATGCTGTGCACATTTGACAAGCTTGTTTCCATTTGTTGTACATTAGTTCAAGTGTTCGATACACTAATTCTTTAGTAAATACACTGAGACTGCAACTATTCTTCAAAGCACTTTTACTTACAGGTTTCTGCTTTACAAATGGTGTGACCAAGTGTACACCACTGACCACTGTGTATATGTAGATTTACATATATAACCAGGTTTGTTGTTGGGACAAGGTCTAGCTACTCCTCCCATATTAGCAATTAGAAAGACTCAATAATCTTAGAATCCACGTTTTACAGTTTTCTCTCTCTCTCTCTCTATATATATATATATATATATATTAATATATATAAAACTATCTGTAGTATATGTTTTGATTTTACACAGCTATTTATCTCAAATTGCAGCAGTCTTCTGACATGAAATGCATTTGCCATTTCCCAGTTACTGCCCTTCCCTCCTTAGCTTTAACACAGCTAATTGCAGGAATCATGACCTGAAAACCACTACATCCAGAGCTCAAATTAGGCACAAACATTGTTTCTTTAATGAGCATTCCTTTTAGACTTTTTTTCTGCCCTACATGGGCAGCATGGACAGGGAAGTGGGATCTATATGTTCCCTCAGAGTCAGATTTACTCCCTGCTGGAACTCAAATTGAACACCGTGCATTCTGCATTTAATACACTGTAACTTGCAAGAAGGTATGCTTTCCTTTAATATTTGTCATGTGGTTAATTCACATTATCCCTCTAAATACCAAGATAAATGCTTACCTTCATGAAGAATTAAATAATTATGCTTATTAGTATATGCTTGATAGCCGCGGTGGTGGTGCTGCTGTAGTGTTGTCGCCTCACAGTAAGACTCTGTCCGGTTCGATTCTCAGCTAGAGCATCTTCTGTGTGGAGACATGCGTGAATGGGCGTACCTTCGTTGAAGGTTGTGCGTCAGGCCTGGCAAGCCGGTACATAAAAATCAACTGCCAATCATTAGCGGACCGGAGTTCCGCTGTGGCGACCCCTAACCAGGAAAAGCCGAAAGACACAAACAAGTATATACTTGATATTTTTCATTACCAATTTTTTATTTCTCTCACTCTTCTCTGAACTGTTTGGGAACAAATCACAGGAAGATAAGGAGCTAAGTATTTCAGAAATAGCCTTTATACAGCTATTAAGCACAATATTTCCAACTGTGTTAAATATATGCTTAGAATAACTTACTAGAGAGATAATTAATGACTTTTATATTAGACACTGAGTAAGCATGCCAGATGTTTTTGTCTCTACAGCTGGTTCTCAGGGGTCATCAGCATTATTAATGACAATTTTTTAAGGTATCCTCATTGTCAGACAGAAACAAAAATGATGCCTGCATGCCAGATATAAATTATAATGCTTTAATCAGTAAATAAAATAATCATTTATCTGCCTTTTAGAATGACAAGTCCATTTCAGTGGCTTTGAAGTTGGGTTTTTAGAGAATTACTTAATGTTTGTTAAAAAGTATATTGTGGTACTGAGAGACAATCACTGCTGTCACCAGCAGTAATACAATACTTGCTACCTTATTTTATTTAGCATTCATATATATCATAGCCACAATCCAGCACATATGTACACACACACACACACACACACACACACACACAAACACAGTCACAGATAGACAGATATGTGTGCACACATACTCTTGCGCGCGCACACACACACACACACACACACACACACACACACACACACACACACACACACACACACACACACAGTCACAGATAAGACAGGTATGTGTGCACTCATACTTGCACACACACACACACACACACACACACACACACACACACACACACACACTCACTCACTCACTCACTCACTCACTCACTCACTCACACTCACAAAATGCTAATTTGCTAATTCAGAAGACAGGTTTCATTTCTCTAAACCAGAACAAGAAGGTTTGTATTAGAGCTTCTACCTCTTACTCTATAGAGCTCTTCCCCTGTCCATCAGCTAACCCTTCCTCCCTCCCCACTTCTGCTCACTACCCTTTTTCATCTCATTGCAGTAATGCAACAGAGGCTTGAGTGTTAAAACACAAAATACATCATCACAATACAACCTTTATGTACACATTTTTTTTCATTTTTCTCCAAACTTAAAATTATAGGTGGTTGGAAAATGAGCTAGCAGATTTTAAGAACTAATATTTTTCAAATGGCAACAAAAGCATTGCACTACAGTTGTAATATGAGACAGATGCATGTATCTTTGCAGATGGGTTGTGAGCATGCGGACTGAATAGAGTATGAGGGTTAGGGTAAAATGCTTTGCTCCTTCACCTTATTATTATGGTATATCTCTTTACTGAAAATGCACACTACTGATTTCCGTACTGGCTATGAAGTCAATGACCTAAAGCTGTCAGTTTCCATTTTTCCTCTGTTGCTGACTGCCATGCCATTGATCTGTATAAGGACTATGCAACATGTGCCTTATGGCCAAACAGCCTGTACCTATTTATCACCCTGCAAAAGGCATACATACAAGGGTTGGATGAGAGTGAACACGTAGGAGTCACAACTATGTCTTTCTCTACAATGTAAGCTTAGACAAATCATGAAATGTTTGCACTTAGCTATATGACACTATAGGAAACAGTGCCAAACATAAGATGTTGTTACTATCTTTAGATTTTAATCCAGTTAATTGAAATTAAGGTACAGTAACTTGACAAAAGTCAGTTCTGTGATTGTAATCAAAATTAAGAAAAAAAAATCCGAGACTGTAAGCACTACACCCAAACTTTTAACTTCAAGGCTGTACAGCCTCAGAAAAAGCAAGAGCAATTGGTTTGCAAAGAAAAACAGGTTAATATTTTACTTGGTAGCTGCACTGGCACTGAAGGTTAAAGCCCTGACTATGGTCCAAGTGATCAACTTCAATTACCAAGGTACTACAGGGGGAACTAGCATGCAGTGGGAAGGGAAGCAATGGTAAGTCTTTGCCTGCTCACCTCTATGTGTGTGGGGGGGTGTATTTCCTGTTTTTCCATTTATAACAAATTCAGTTTATGTACATATTTCTTTAGTGCTTGTTTAAACTTTGCTTGGAGCTCTTCTCCTGGGCTTCTGCTGAACATAGACATTGTACTCACTTAGATTTATTCAGTAAATAAAAACAAATAAAATAAATTATGATTATGAACTGATGGTGATGAAAGAAAACAAGAAGCAATGGCAGAAGCGTTACGAAGGAACATAGCACCAGGCATTAATGACATTCCCACTGAAGTACTAACCACTTTTACAGTCAGATTTTACAATATCTACAGGATTCTGTCAGAAAATTTGGAGACAACATCATGGCTATGTGATTAGAAAAGATTTGTGCCTATACAAATCATTAAGAAAGGTAATCTGACTGATTGCAGACGTTCTTGCACAATCACCCTCCTCCCACTTTAACAGGGTGCTTTTCAGGGATTCTTTTCAAGGTTATTCAGTAGAGATTAAAACCTCACTTGGACTGTACATTTCCAGAATTACAAGCAGAATTCAGGAAATATCAAGGAACGAAAGACATCATCACAGATATGAGAAGATAGCAGAGTATCAAAAGAATATTTACCTCTGATTCTTTGATTATAACAAGCTCTGTGGTTAAGTAACTCATGAAAATCTTTGGGCCACAATGAGATACATGGGTGTACTAGAAGCTTGATAGTTCTCAAGCACAATCAGTACATCCGTCGAGAAGTAACAGTTCAAACAGAACATGGAGTAACAGAATGGTTTAGAACAAGAAAAAGTTTATCTTTTCAAGTTATGCACAGAGCAAATCATCAGAGAAGCAGGATTTTATAAAAATGTAGGTGTAAAAACTGTAGGAAGAATAAACAGCATAATTTACTATGTTGATAACACCACACCATTGGTTGAAAGCTAAGACAATCAGAAATATCCATTTATCATATTTAAACAACACAGTCCCGAAATAGGTTTACACCTGAACTGGAAGAAGGCAGAGATTCTAGCAACATGTAAAACCAATAAATGTAAACCTGGTTTAATTGAGTTACAGTAGGAAGGTAAAAATTAATCGCATCACAATGTGAACAGACAGCAATTTAAATCAAACCAGTGGTGGTACAATCATAGTGCACTTTGATTTTAATGCTTCTGCCCATATGAGACAAAACAATGACAGAGATTTCAAGTATAAAATTACATACCCTGCAAAAAACACACTTAAAACATACCCACGTTTTTATGTGTGAGTGGCAAAGGCATCCTAGTATTTGCATTCTCCAACCAATGCTTAATGCACTTAGATTTTTTACACACAAGTTTGGGGGAGGGGCAAACAGCTGTATATACATCGGGGTTCCCTTGGAAAATTTTCCAGTTGTGTGCAATAATATTTCTAATGCTTCTTCATCAACAGTCATCTGCAAAATAAAACTATTGTTGTATTTACCATCAGTATTGTTCTTCTGAGGTATACCACCCACCAAAATGGGAGGAATCTGTTTGTCTCTATTCTGCTTAATCTCTTCAGCAGTCTTAACCAAAAGGCCTAAATCATAACCCCTACTGTTGAATAATTTAATAATATCATTGATCCCTTTGGAAAAGTTGCCAAAGTCAGTGGTCAATCTAGACAGCCAGATCATGTGACCTCTGGGAATAGTTCTTTTCATGTAAATGGGATGAGGACTAAGGTAATGCAAATAATTATTAGAGAAACAAGGTTTTCTGTAGATCCCACTAGAAAAACTATGACTGGCAGCATCCCAATTAATTACCACATCCAAATATGGAACACTTTCGCCTACTTATCCCAAGGCATTGCTTAAAAAGGTAGTACTATTATTAATGTCTTTAACAAATGCATCTGTCTGATCTAAAGATGCATCAGTAATAAAAAACTGGTTGTTCACAAATCTCTTATTCATCTTACCATGTTTCAAAAAATGGAATGTATTTTAGATGTTGGGTCTCCCATGACCCCATGACAAGGTTAGCAAAAAACAATGGCACCCATAGCAACACCATTGAGCTGTTGGTAATATTTATCATTAAGCAGAAAAAGTTATTTTCTAACATTACCTCCATCAGCTCACAACAAATGCTAATTATTTCACTAGAAAAACTGGTATATTTAACCAAAAATAACCTCAGATATTCAACATCTTCAGCAATAGGCTTACTGGTGTAAAGAGATTTAACATCCAAAGTAAATAACCTAAGTGCTGAAGTGTCTGAAGTAAAAGACCACAAAGAATCCAAAAAGTGCCAGGAATCTTTGATAAAACTGTCCAGTTTCTGCACCAGGAGATTCAAAAAGTGATCTAAAAAAGTGATATACTTTCAGTTACACTCCCAGAAGCTTTAAAAATATTATTACACACACATGGAAAATTTTCCAGGAGAACCCTGATGTATGCACAGCGGTGGGTCCCTCCCCCAAATTTATGTTCAAAAAATCTAAGTGTTTTAAGCACTGGCTGAAAATTACAAACACTAGGATGCCTTTGCCACTTACATATAAAAAGTGGATATGTTTAAGTGGGGTTTTTGCAGGGCATGCAATTGCATTCTTGAAGTGTCTGTCATTGTTTTGTCTCATTTAAACAGAAGCATTAAAATTAATGCACACTATGACTGTAACACCACTGGTTTGATTTACATTGCTACCTATTCACATTATGATGCATTTCACATCCCAGAAAGTTATCTCAAAAAGTTAAAGAACACTTGTATACTTTTAAGAGTAAACATGCCAACAGTGCTTTATATAGACACAACTTAACATGTGGTTCTTTTAAGAAGTTTTATTTTGCTGTTAGAGCATTTACCTGTGTATCTGTGGGCTCCCTATTACACTATCGCAGACGCAGGTTGTCGAATGTGTCTTTATCAAACTGAAAAGCGCAAAAAGGCAAAATAGCGAAGCGGCTTTTCAGCGAATTCTTTCCCTGGGAAAGAATTTGTTTGGCCGATTTTGCTACTTTGCCTTTCGGCACTGTAGTGCGATCTCGGAATTGGTATATTTAAGTAGGGGGGTGTGGGGGGCTCAGCCCCTCACATTATGCAATGTTTTTTAGTTTTTTTTTTCCTTGTATACTTTTAAGAGTAAACATGCCAACAGTGCTTTATATAGACACACCTTAACATGTGGTTCTTTTAAGAAGTTTTATTTTGCTGTATTTACCTGTGTATCTATGGGCTCCCTATTACACTGTCGCAGACGCAGGTTGTCGAATGCGTCTTTGTCGAACTGAAAAGCGCAAAAAGGCAAAAAAAACAAACCGGCTTTTCAGCGAATTCTTTCCCTGAGATTTCGAAGTTGTAAGCTTTCGCTTACATTGGGTCGATTATGTGTTGTTCGCTCTTCTAAGCGTGTGATATCATAATATAGACCCTATATTAGGGAGGGTTATTTCAAGAAGCAGCTACTTAAAAAAGAAACCTTGTGACAGCTTAAGATGCAGTCCAATTTCTGGCCTGAATGATACCATTTGTATAAAATGTTTTTTAATAATTTTTTAAATATCATGTTATTTTGTATTTGAATTATATTAACGTGCTGTGAATTCACTGTTTTTTTTTTTTTTTGTTATTTTACTTTTTAAGTCTACTATTTGTCTTAATTAATTTAACTATTGTTTGATGTTCCTGATTGGTTGGTTTGCATTATAAAGTTGTCTTCTAGTCAGTTGTTCAGTTTTCTGATGAAGTCTCTTGTGGATGAAAGCACTCAAAAATAAACTTCCTTTAAGAAGCTCCCATTTTCCTGTGGTGCCTATCTGCAGATGTTTTCATTGTTCAGTTGAATCGTGTAACTGTTGTGTGTCTGTATGGATCCTCCAGATGAAATTGGTGTGTGAGTGACTGCATGAACTCAACAAAGCTCTGTGCTAGCTGTATGTCTTGGTATGTTGAACAGATGTGAGCCGTGCATTGTAGAGGTGGCAGTTCATCATGGTCATACCTGACCATGAGAATTGGCTCTGCCAGGAGTTGCACTGGCATATCCATACCCATGGTCAGATCCACTGCTGCTACCTGAATATGACTGATGTCTGCTGGATGAGCTTCCATGATGAGGGCACCCAGGGCCTGCCACATCTGGGTGTGGAAAGCTCAACCACTGATGGAGCAGTGAAAGTACTACCATTATAGAAGCATGATCAGGCATGACCACATTGGCTAACAGCAGATGATGGGGCTGACCTACACCCATGAGGATGCTGCCCACTTACCAGCAGACGTTCCTTCACAGACACCGCCCATTCCAACATGACAGTCATCTGATCCACTGAATCTGCAACATGGTGGAGGCAGTCACTCGTGTCAGCTTGTACCACATCTACAACCTAAGCACTTCTCTGGAGCACTTATGGGAATGTGTCTGTGCCTCCATGATGGCCCTAAACATACATTGAGTGGAATGAGAAGAGATACCTTGATCAAGTGGAGGATGGACAGCAGGCCTCTTCTAAGCACTCCTTTCGACCCTCCTGTGTGGCACCTCACCCACACTTTGGCTACAGTGAGAGTCAACAAGCACTGAAGCTACAGTAGCCACACTTCCCTGATCAATTGTCTCAGCCTCCACCTGTCCAATATCTGAGTTCTCACTGGAATGGGTAGGTGTAGGCCTACTTACTGGCTGTGTCTGCTAGAATTAGAGGGGATGGCTTTATGTCAACCTCAGTGTCAGATTCAACCTCTGCACCCCCCACTGTACCTCTGTTTGGCCACCATCATCATCAGATTCTGCTAATACTCTGACATCAGGTGGTAGAAGTCCCACACTTCTACTGTCAGGATCACCCCCCCCCCCCCAGCAGCAACTAAACTAAAAAACTTCTCCAAAGCAGATTATAACCTCTTACAGGATGGTATAAATAGCTTTACTGCACCTCCCACCTCAGATGAAACTGACAACTGTGCCAAGTTCTACACCAATTCTTTATACAAACACCTATATAACTGCATTGACTCAGCCATACCTGATAGGACCAAAAAAATCTCCTCAAGGAAGAGCAAACCTGCCTAGTGGACAACTGCCATTAACATGCTTTACAATAAGAGGAAGAATTTGCTCTCTTAGTGTAAGAGGGAGTGAGCCCTAAACTGGAAACACTCCATCCTCAGCTTAAACAAGCAAATAAGACTTCTTGTAAAATTCTCCAAAGCAAAATATGAATCTAAATTAGCTTCCTCAACTAAGGACAACCATAAGGCATTCTTTAGTTACATCTGTAACTTAAACGGAAAGGCCCAGATTTGTGCTGAACTGGTAGTTAATGATGCCTCATATACTGAGCCTGTGGACATAGCTAACCTGTTGGCTGACAGGTTCTGTGAAAACTTCACTCCCTGTACCCACCACACGTACCCCATGACATCCCTACCACCTTTTCCCTACCTTGTATATTTTTTATTTATTTATTTTATTTTATTATACATTTGTTGACTGGAATAGTCTGACTGGATATATGTCCATTTTCAACGGAAGCCCAGGGAGAAAAGCTCCACATACCAAAAAAGAGACAGTACATACATCACTGAGTGATAAACTCAGGCAGACATGTTTAGAAAAATATAGACAAAGAATACAGGCAGATATCAATATACACAATGTGCAGACTTACATCTGATTGGCAGAGACGTATCAAAAAATATGAACATGGAATACAATCAGATTTCATAATTCACAATGCTTAGACATTCAAATGCTATGAGGCATAGATACTTGGCTAAACAGCAGGTTGGGTAGCAAGACATGTATTAGTGAAGTTGTTAGTCAGGTTTAGAACGAGGACACAGCCTATGAGATGTGAGGTATTTTTTGAGTTCTCTTTTAAATAGGGGTAGTGAGGTTTCCTTGGTAATGGTAGTAGGGAGTAGATTCCAGATTTTACCCGTTGAGTTGGCAAATATAGCATCGCCTGCTGGGGCACTATGAGGGGTGAGAATATTTTTGTGGACAGGGGTGTTATCAGGTTGATGGAGTATGTTATACACTTCTATAAGCTGGTTGAACTGTAGAAGGGTAGTATACTCCAGCCATCCCATTGCTTTGAGGTTCTGACAATGGTGGGTCCTAAAAGCTATGTCAGTAGCGAATCTGGCTATATGATTGTAACATCTTGATAATTTGTTGAGATCAGTTTTGGATAGGTTGGTAAGTACAGGGGAGGCATACATAAGGGTAGAGGGGAGGTGTGATCTTGCAATAGCTCCCCTAGCTAGGGGGATGAAGAAAGGTTTGGCTCTGTACAGGGAGCCAAGTTTTTTGTTGTCGGACTTAATAGTGTGATTTACATGTTTATCAAGTTTAAGGTTGTCGTCTATTATTACGCCTAGAAGTTGGTATGGTCATCAGGGGAGATAATGGTGTCATTGCTAGATTTGTTGTTGAAGGAAGGAGGAGAAATTCTATGGTTAGGGGAGAAAAGCAGTAGCTTGGTTTTGTTAGGATTTAGAAGCAGGTGGCGATTAGCTAGCCATGTTTCTACCATGCTGAAAGTGGTCTGGGTGAGGGTTAGAAGTTGTGTAGGAGAGAAGACGGAGCATATTAGCATTGGGTCATCTGCATATTGGATGCAGGTGGCTTCTGGGATGGTGGTGCGCAGAACATTGATAAAGATAGAGAAATGAAGGGGACCTAGTATGGACCCTTGTGGGACACCTAGGGTTAGAGGAAGTTGGGATGACAGCTTGCTCTGCCATAAGACAGCCTGCTGTCTACCATTTAGGTAGGAGTGAAACCATTGTATAGTGTGTTGGTCTAAACCGATGGTTTGTAGGGTATTGTGCAGTAGCTGATGGTTGACCATATTGAAAGCTTTTGGGAAATCTAGGAAGAGTGCTGAAGATAGTTTGTTGTTGTTATGATGAAGATTGATGACATTAGAGAAAGATAGAAGAGCCGTGGTGGTACTGTGGAATGGCGTAAAGCCATGCTGAGAGTCGTCGAGCTTTCCGTTTTGAATAAGAAAGTGCATGATTTGTTTGTGCATGCATCTTTCCATGATTTTAGCTAGTGGTAAAAGAATGGCTATAGGTCTAAAGTTAGATAATTCTGTTGGACTTACTCCTTTATGGGGAGGTATAACATGTGATATTTTCCATATTGCTGGGATGGATCCTTCTGAGATGGATCTGTTGATCAGAATAGAAATGGGAAGGGCTATGCCATCAGCTGCTTTTTGAAGATATTCAGCTGGGAGGTGGTCAGCATCTAGTGTAGTAGGTTTTAGCTTTTTGAGTAAGGTCCGGATCAGGTTGGTAGGTACAGTTTGAAAGGTAAAGGTGAGTTGGGTGCTGGATGGATCAGGGTTAGATGTCCCAGAACTGGTGTTTGTGCCCGATGGAGTGAGATGGGTAGCTAGAGACTGGATAGTTTCAGTAAAGAAGGAATTGAAGCTGTTTGCAATTTCTATGGGGGATTTATCAAGGGCAGCTGATGGGGTAGGAGTGGTGGAATGGCCTGGGTGGAGAAGTTAATACCAGCGCAGAACTTTTGAGGTTTTTAGCTGATATTTTTGTTGTAGGAGGGTGTGGTGACTTTTTTGTCTAGAATGACAGATTTTTTTGGTCTGATTCCTTAGCTGCCGGTATGTTACTTGGTCCATACGGGCTTTGGTAACATGCCACCTGGCTCAGGCGTGTTTCTTAGTTTAATTTTGTTTTTTGTTTCTTTAGATAGCCACGGTGCAACTGTGGCTTTTACATGGATGGTATGGGTTGGAGCACGGTGGTTAAGGATAGCCAGAAATTCGGTATTGAAGTACTCAACTACTTCTTGTAATGGGAGTCGTTTCAAGACATTCCAATTATATGCTTTGAGTTCATTTTGGAAGTTGTCAAGGTTAAAGTTCCTGACGTTTTAGGTATATCTAAAGAGCAGATCATAAACACCCTCTCTAAGGCCTAAAACAGAGCATCTATGGGACCCGATAAAATCCCAGGCTGTGTCCTACATGGGCTCCAACAAGAATTATTAACACCATTGGGTACTCTTTTCAATCATAGTCTAAGCATTGGCTTCATCCCAGCTGGATGGAAAATGGCCACCATTATTACCTTGCACAAACATGGTGCTTCCACTGACCCTGGGAACTATAGACCTATTAGTCTGACATCCCTTATCTGTAAAGTCATGGAGCGAATCATCATGGACCTTATCAGCAAAGACATAGGTAATCTCCAAACACTTGACCCTACTCAGTTTGGATTTGTTAAAGAGAGATCATGCCTGTTAAACTTGGTGGACTTTGAGACATTTACCAAGGCCCTGGATGAGGGGAAATTAGTTCATACAGACTACCTAGACTTAGCCAAGGCATTTGACACTACTCCACTCAGGAAGCATTGAGAACTCACCCAGCTAGGTGTCAACCCTTATATCATTAGGTGGGTGACTAACTGGCTTACTGATAGAACACCTATAGTCAAAATAGGGGAATCTGTGTTGTTCCACAGCGATCAGTCCTGGGATCTCTACTGTTTGGAATCTATTTCTCAGAAGTACAAACAAAAACTAAATGTATGTGGTTGACAAAGTTTGCTGATGACTGCAACCCAGGAGTTGTCATAGAATGCCCAAATGATGTTAACATCCTTCAAGAGGGTCTTACACAAACAAATGATGGGTGCCAAAGTCATGGCCTTAAACTCAATGCAAAAAAATGAATTATCCCTTTCAGTAAGAGCGATGTTTCTGTTAACTACCACATCAATATCAACACCCAAAGTATGCACTCAGTGGTGAGAGACCTGGCACACAGGTTGACAGCAACCTTAATTTTGATCATCATGTCTCCACAATGGTAAGAACGGCATTCTATATTGCTTATCTCATAAGTAAGAACATTGCCTCTAGAAAAAAATAAGTTATGACCTCTCTGTATTTTCCCTCATCAGGCCAATAATTGAGTACAGCACCACTTTTGATATGTACCTTTCCCAGCACTTGCAGCAATTGGAGAGACCACAAAAGTTCCTCACAAGGAAAATGTAAGGTTTTCAGCATCTGTCCTATGTGAATCATCTGAAGTCACTGTCAATTTATTCTGTTTCATACAGACTACTCAGAGGCGATCTCTGCCTTTCATATAAAGCAATCTCTGACCCTGCTTTATTGGAAGTGCTGCATATCTGCAAGTCATAAGGTGCACATGTTACTTGCTCTAAAGTCCTTAACCTGGCATGTGACATTAATAGAACCTGCTGGAGGGGCAGATTTGTCTTCCAGAGGTTACCACACCTTTGGAACAGACTCCCACTTCATGCCAAACAGAGAACTTCATTGGCCCTCTTCATATACAATCTGGACAATTGGATGGGTAACCATAAATTCACCCCAGGGATTCCACCCATGTCCCTCTTGGACAGGGACAATGGGTGCTGATCATGGAAATAAAGGTATCACTTGGCTGAGCTTGTAAGGGCCCCAGGGCCATTAGCCTAGTAACTTCCTTTGATCCTCTAATCCTAAAATAAGCAACAAACTCAGGAAAAAATTAATTCCTATATTACTATAGTCCAATATATGCTACCAAAGTAACAGTGGCACCACTATTACAGACAATACACTGAACAGTCATGACACCAACATCACAAACTAAATATTTATTTGATCTGCTCATCAGTACTGACATAAAAATGTTTGACTTACCATATGCAGAAGATGGCATGCTCCCTATGCCAGATGGTCCTGGAAGACATTATTACAATTAACACTAACACAGGGGGTAAAACTTTTTGTCCATTATATGTTCATTAACTATACTTTCAGCAAGAACTTGGATGACTAGCCCAATCTAAGCACCATATGTAATCAATCAGAATGAGTTTTTAACTGTAGCAATCCTTCAACCCTCCCAACCAATTTCTTGTTAAACAGAACTAATGTATTGATATAAATATTTTACTATACAGCAGTATTTAACAGTTGAGATGCAAAAACCTACCTGGAAGCTCCTTCTGGGACTTACTTGCTGTCCCTGAAACAATAGCACCAATGTTAAGAACATGGTGTTCTGTACTTTCCTGGGAGCTGTCTGGATCCTTGCCAGTGAACAGGAGCTCTTCATTTGCTGCATTGATCATGGGCCCCTGCAACTGTTCTCCTCTGTGCAGATGAAATCATGTCAATGGCCCTGTGGCACACCTGATCATATGTCCTGCTGTGGCCACCAACTGCATTCACATCTGTAACTATCTGATGCCAAATTTGCATTCTGCCTGACAAATCTTCACGTCCCCTCTCAAGCAGAAAGGCACCATGTAGCCTAAAAGCTTCCACAATGACCTGATTCTCAGAACCACAGAAGGGTGGTTTTCAAGGATTGCGACATCTGGGTGCCATAGTCCTAGGTGTCCTAAAGCACAACAGAAGGATAATATACATAAGTATCACATAACTACAGTATAACTGTTCCCAGATAAAACTGAAAAGGTAGCATTTCAGTATTAGCTACTGGAGAAACATAAAACAGTCTAAATATTTGAAATAAGAACAGGCTGGATACAGAATAAGGGAGAGTGACAGTAGCAATGTATCCTTGTTTGTGCTATAACAGAAATGTAGGTTTGCTCTCCCACCCCCAAAAGAACAGGCACATGACACATTTTGCTAATAAACCCATCAGTGAAATGCTAACAGTGCTATCAAATGAAATATCCCTGAAGCATGTCTACGGATTTAACAGAGAACATTCCGTTTTAAGGTATTGCCAATCATGTATACCTGTGAAATTCCCTGACAAACATGCCCATGCCATCAGTACACTTCTAAGTAATTAAGTAATGCATACAAATAAAAGCATAAAATGTGCCTAACCCTAAGGTCCATCACTATCGCACAGTCACCTCACCCACGCCCTAACCCTAACTCACCTACCCCATCCTAACCCTCACGTCCACACAGTCGCACACTTACCTGACCCGCACCCTAACCCTAACTCACCTAACCCGCCCTAACCCTCATGTCCACACAATCGCACACTTACCTGAATCTGACCTGTAACTTTCCACCAGAGCGATGAAAGTACCGAAACAACAGAAACAGCCAACCAAATTCTTTCCCTAGGAAAAAATTTGGTTTTCTGTTTCTTCAATATTTTCAGCATTCACTGAAAATGGGTCGATATTAGAACATTCGACATTTTGAATGTTCAGTGTTCTAATATAGACCTGTAGCAATAGGTGTAAGTATAGAACTGCCATACACATGGTCCTTGGTTCTAATACAGGTTATTCCATACATTTTTACTGTTGTTCCACTTCCCATTATATTCATTTTTACTTTTAACACTTTAGATAGTGGAGCTGTTATACATTATATGTATGAGGGAAAAGACAACCTTATTGTGTTTTCAGATCTATGACAGAGAGTATACTGCCTACTATATTTCTGTAAGTATAATTCTGCTATCTGGACTTGCATGGCCTTCACAATTACATAAGACACATACACAACTCGATCTACATAGAAGAACCTTGAGAGGTTACACATGTACATACGTAACACCACAGACTGTCACCTCTATTTATGAATGATCCCTGACTATGTCTAAGCAACACTTCTTCTGTGGCAAAGATGGAATATCAGCAGTGTGGAAGTAAATATTTTATCCGTTATGGCCAAGTTTGAATCCTACACTGTAAAAATCAGTTTTATCAGTGTATAAAGGCAAAACGATTTGTCAGTCATGACATTTATGCCCCCAGTGCATATCTGCACACTTACCTAACAGTTACCTCTCAATTTCCAATATATATTTCCAAGCTACATCACCAGATACCCCTCAAACTAAGGCCAAGTGTAAGATTAACCTTCAAGTTTCAAGTATTTATTTCCTCCCTGCTTGGCACTGCTGTGCTTTACTTAACATGCAAATGCTGTTGGCATCTTTGCTCAGGTTTGCCCACAACCAGTAAAAGTGATAACTGGAATTGGCAGGAAATCATCAGTTGCCATTGCTCTAGTTCAGGTGTTAGACATGTCTGGCATTACAGGGGTAGTTGCCCAGTGTAGGGCACAGATGTGGAGTGTCCAGGAGTCCAGGGTATTTATTGATAAATTGCCACAACCAAAGGCTTCTGCAGGGGGACTATTCTGGCTCCCAGAAAATGTATGAGGTATGGAATAGTTGGCTCAGGCTGTATCCAGTGCTACTGGCATTCCACACACTAGAGAGCAGTGTAGGCATAATTTTAATGACCTACACAGGTGTGGAAGGGTACCCTCAACAATTGGTTGATTGAATCTGGGGCTGCAGTATCCCACAGCTGTTTAAATATGATAATAAGAGAGTACTTTTATAGAAAGTTAAGTATAAGCAAGACTGGTATGCATAATGCTCTTATGCTATTTTCTATTCTTTCCACAGCTAATGCCAAATGTGAGTTCAATAGGCTCATGTTGCTCGAATGGAGAGACTGAGGAGAGCAAGTGGTATTTATGCAACACAAGAGAAATATCATAGCTTTAAAAGTTAAATATAGATTTTTGGGTTTTTATACAGTTGTAGCAAATTGAGCAAGCATATCCTAACCGTAAAAGCAAGTATGCATGCATTACTCTGTAACACAAACTAACCTTAGCAGTCAAATATTTGACTGTAGTTAGAGGTTGTGGGTTCAAATACCATGAATCATAACTATATAATACTGCATTTCTTTAACAATATTTACATTAAATTAAACTCTGTGTAAGTGTCACAAATGCCCTGCTGTTAACTGTAATCTGTATAATCGGAACACTCATATGTGCAATATATGCACTTTTGAAGGATTACTGTCAGCAATCTGTTGTTATAGTCTGTGTTTGTTAGATGTATACTTAAATGTCATACTTCAGATAAAATTGTTGTATAATTGTGTTAATGCATTATATGTCACACATGATGGTACTAATCTTATCTATTTTTTTCTCTCTCACCACAACCCTTGTCTATCTTTTTTTATTTTCTGTTATGTATCATCAAAACTTCATGCCATCCATGTGTACCACATCACTAAATGTTATACAGCACAATGAGGTAGGCCAACCCCAATGGATCAGCCTGCTCCCAATACATGGATCCAGCACCGGTGCCCAGCACATCTGGGAGCCAACCTGGCAGCACTGCCTCTGCTGCCCCTGCACTACCAGCACTCTTAGGTAGTACTGCTCTGACAGCTGGTGCAGTGGCACAGATGGGGATTTCATCACCGGTTAGGAGATGCCAGGGTTGGTGTGTAGGATTGTGCATCGCACTATTGGTGTATGCCTTCACCAGATGGAGATGCTGTTCTCCCTCATGGTATACAGGAGGAGAAGAAATCAAGCACTCCAACTGTCAGCAGAGTAAGGGGACAGTGATGACAATCCAGTAGTTGAGGACTTGATTCTCACTGTCTCCAACTTCGATGGGCTTGTTGTACCCTCCCTCACAACAGTCATTGTATCCCCAACCTTTTATGTCCTCCACTGTCCCTGTCTTTTGTCTTGTTTATTTGCATTGCCTTTCTCACCTACATACCCAACTTACCTGACCCAGACATACCTATGCCCCTTACCCAACATTTCTCTTACTGAATTTAAAAACAAAAAAATGGGGCACCTGTCCCACAAAAAAATATAGTCACATGCATAGCTCTCCATTTTGCATGTCTTCTTGACACACTTGATTCAGTCCAATTGGCTATGCAACATGATTACATTGCTGATACCCCTATTTCTGGAGTTGACAGTACAAATTCAGCTAATGATAATATTATCAGTTTTTACTTTTGAAGAAATGGATAACTATAGTTCTTTCCTAATTCCCTCCTGTACATTGCTGTATTGTTTTCCTTTTGTTCTTCCCCCTGCTTGCCCCCCATTTCACCACATTCCTATCTACCTCATGTTAACACCTATAATCTGGTCAAAAAATAGAACCACACACAACACACATAAGCACCACAAAAAAGAAATGGATCCCTTCACTTTCTGGCCTCTATGTTTGCACATAGTTTGGCAATGTGCACCAATGCCAAGGAATGGTGAGCGTATCTACATGTGGTTAAACCCCCGCAATGCTGCT
Source organism: Protopterus annectens (assembly GCF_019279795.1). Taxonomy (NCBI): domain Eukaryota; kingdom Metazoa; phylum Chordata; order Ceratodontiformes; family Protopteridae; genus Protopterus; species Protopterus annectens. The sequence continues at coordinate 932,287,448 of NC_056744.1, forward strand.
TAACTCCGCTGCGCTACATCAACACACACACAATTACATATGCTGAATGTACTATAAAGAATATGCTGACTGTACTTTAAAGAATAATGTCATTGCATTATCACTGTGTATTTAAAAGCATTACATAAATCTGGATTCAAACCCAGTATCCTCTGGGCTAAAAAATAAATGTGTCAATGCATTTATACCTGCCGCCACAGAGTCAGCTAAGCAGTAGGTATGTTTCTTACATGCAATACTAACTCTCAGACGTTTAGAAGTGCAGCTTGCGTTTGCACACTGTTAACTATGGGCAAACAGGGGTAGTAATGGAAATGTGTATCTTGCATGCACAAACACTTTGCTAACCATTGAGTAAACCCACAGTTCAATGATACAACATACAAAATCACTATTAGCATGTATTACTGGTGTTTACTGTCTATTTACTGTTTATGGTATGAAACTACATGTGGAAACATAACAAACTGAAGGCCTATCTAATAATATGTCACATATTTACAATACAGCCATGTGTTGCCTCCCTCTATGCACTGAAACCCTGGTGTCTCTGTACTTTTTCCACACATATATATCAACTACAGTACATAAATTAATATCCAATGTTGTGTGATATGCAATGCATATCAGTCTGGTTACACGCAGAACTAGAACCATTGACACATAAGCCTAACCAGCCTTATGTGCAAAGCTATGGAAAGAATCATCATGGACCTCACCCATAGGGACATAGGTGACCTTTAACACACTTGACCCAACACATTTTGGTTTTGTCAAGGGTAGATATTTCTTATTAAACCCAGAGGACTTCTTTGATAATGTCTCCAAAGCCCTGGATGGAGGATAACAGGGCATACCGCCTATGTTGATTTAGCCAAGGTCTTTGACAAATCCCTCATTTAGGTATCATAGAGAACCTCTCCCATCTGGGGATCAACCTGTGCTTTACTAGATGAATAGCCAACTAGCTCACTGACAGATTACAGTCTGTCAAAGCTTGGGAAGCCACCACCACCACTAGACCACTTACCAGTGGAATACCGCAAGGATCTGTGCTGAGCCCTCAGCTGTTTGGAAGCTGTTTACCTGAAGTCCAGGTGAAGCTAGATGGCCTGTGGCTTGCCAAGTTTGCAGATGACTGTGAACTGGGTGCAATCATATACAGTCCCCCTACGATGTTAACATATTACAGAAAGAGCTGACACAAACAAATGATTGGTGCCAAACTCATGGACTGAACCTTAAAGCAATGAAATGCCTGATTGTCCCCTGACAAACATGTACCCCTACTAATTATGATGTACATAGCACCCCTCTAAGCTCAAACTCAGTTTTGTGAGACTTGGTAACATATGTTGATAGCAATCTAAACTTCAATCACTATGTGCCTATGTGGTAAGATGTGCATTCTATACTGCACACCACATAAATAAGGGCATCGCATCCAAGACCAGGAAGGTCATAATCCCATTGTACTTGACCTTAAAAGACCAGTAATTGAATAAAATGCACTTCTCTGTATGTACCTCACCAGACACCTGCAGCAATTGGAGAAAACATAGAAATTTCTGACCAGGAGAATCCAGGGCCTCCAAAATATGACATACATGGAGAGAGACTGACAGACCTGTCACTGTACACAGTATCATACAGGTTGCTGAGAGGCGACCTATGCCTGGCTTACAGAGCAGTCTCGGACCCTGCCCTACTGGAAATGCAGGACATCCATAAATCAAATGGGACAAGAATAACTTGCTCCAGAGATCTCAGCTTGGCCTGTGACATGAATAGAACATACTGGAGAGACATATATATCTCCCAGTGATTGCCAGTCTTCTGTAATAGGCTCCCACTATATGTGAAGCAGTGCTCCTCAATGACCCTATTCAAGTGCAACCTTGACAGCTGGATGGGTGAATGTAAAGTCATCCCAGGGGTGACACTTATGTTGCTCTGCTAATAATGACCATCTAACTATGCTCAATAAGGGTATTTGGGTTTTTACATGGTTAGGCTTGTAAAGGCCCTAGGGCCATTAACCTAGTTTCCTCCTATGAATCTCTGAAAGTATGAACCTATGAAGGCTTCCAAAATCTTCTCTCCAACATGTATTGCTGATGTTATCCACTATAAGTTGTCTTACAGCCTTGTAAAAGTCAGACTTGTGCCATGGTGCTAGCATAAAGTACTGAACTCTGTAGTCTATGTACTTAGGAAAGAGGTTCTGTTCTCACTGCAGTCAGGTGTGTGTGTGTGTGTGTGTGTGTGTGTGTGTGTGTGTGTGTGTGTGTGTGTGTGTGTGTGTGTGTGTGTGTGTGTGTGTGTGTGTGTGTGTGTGTGTGTGTGTGTGTGTGTGTTTAGGCAGAAGAGCATAAGTGTGTATTCTACAGTTACCACTCCAATCCCATGAAGTGACAGTATTTTGACACTTGCCCATACCTGCACATCCATTTCATGCAAGCCTCCGAACATCTTCTCTCCAATATGCACTAATGATGTCATCCACTATAAGTTGTCCTACAGCCTTGTAAAATTCTGACTTGTGCTGTGGTGCTTCTGTAAAGTACTGAACTCTTAGTCTGTGTACTTAGATAGGTAGGTGTTCTATTCCCAGTACAATCAAGTGTGTGTGTGTGTGTGTGTGTGTGTGTGTGTGTGTGTGTGTGTGTGTGTGTGTGATTGTGCTCTTGCTTGATATTAGAGAGAGCTTTTTACACTAGCATGTGGGACACTGTAATTACCATATTTTCCTCAGCAGTCACTGCTGATGTCATCCACTATATCTGATTTGTGGATGTGCATGTTCCCACAAAAGCAGGGTTAGATATTGGCCTGCAGGCCAGGCAGAAGTCACCTAATCCTATATGATCCAGATTATAGTGACATGGCTTTCAGTTTATCCACATACATCATGGCATGGTTTGTAGGTCCTGTGTTTTCTTAGTGAGAAACCCCTGTGTTCTCTCCAGCTGCTGCATGTATCTGGTGAGGTACATGCAAAAGAGAGCATTATACTCTATTAGTATTCTGATGAGTTTTAAGTACAGTACTGTAATATAATTTTAGATCTGAATATGATGGTATGACTTCTGATGTGCACAACACAAGCTTTCAATACTAGTGTGGGCACATGTTAGTCAAAGTTCAGATCTACGTGTGATCCCAGTGCTTGCATCTCTAGTTTCAGCATAGTGGGATTGTTGTCAATGCTGTAATTAGGTAATTCCATTTTTCAGAAGTCCAACATAAAAATACATTTTTGCATTCATTTATAGAATGCACAGAATGCCAGGAATGGGATTTCACAACACTCTGCATTGTATACACTGTCCTGCACTGTGTTTGGATCATATTCATACTTCTCAACTGTCCAGACTTTTGCAGTATGCCCAAACTTTTGCCTTATATGTTTTGATCTGTTTCTTATACAATTTGTAGTTTTCTGCCATATCACTGAAATAATATCAGGATTGATATCAATAAATAATTACATACATTTGAGGTTCAGACTTCAAGTCCCTCAGAAAATGTATCTTAACACAAATCTTGTTATTCTAGCACATTTCTAAAGGGCAAATATGTTTGCTGAATCCCAAGGTTTATCTACTTCTGGTCAGATGCATTTTGTTTGAATGTGGGTTTCAATGCCATTTCAATGAATGTGTGTTACAAGGGCAGAGAAGTTTACTCTTACTGCTAAGTCTGTTTTCATTGTGAGACTGCATTGCTTTTTTTTTTTGCAAATGTCTATCAGTGTTTGTGCTATAAAATTTGAAATGAAAGTTTTGAATTAAATCCAAATATCTGTAATCATTGTAGATGTAGACAAGAAAATAGTATGTACACTGAGAGGTTTGAACAATATTTATGGTAAATGGAGAGAAATAGCCAAGTAATAGAAGACTGAAATGTGTGTGTGTGTGTGTGTGTGTGTGGTGTGTGTGTGTGTGTGTGTGTGTGTGTGTGTGTGTGTGTGTGTGTGTGTGTGTGTGTGTGTATGGGGGGGGGTGGATCCATTACCCTGCCTAGGGTCTGATTTGGCTATGATCTGGCTCTGAAGTAAATGCTTTGTTTCTTCTTGCATGCTTTTGTGTGTCTATGCATGAAAAGTGGCACAGGATTGGAGAAAACGCAAATGGAACTACAGAGAAGACTGGAGAGAACTGCAGTATTTTTTAAAATTAACAGCAGCCTTCTAGTTGTACAGTAGTACAGTGCAATGCAAAGTTTTGGAGTGAAAAAGTTTTGTTTAACTGAACCCAGCGAACTGGATTAGTCACAGCAAATGAATCAACCAGGGCATTGTGAACTACTGGACTGAAGGTAAGCATTGTTTTTTATGTGAATATAACCATTTGTTTTTCTTATTTTTGGAGAGGGAAGGGAGAATGGTGGCTAGGCTAGTGTGCATGTGTGTATTTGTTTAAATATTTTGTAATTTGATATTTATGGTTTTTTTTATTGTACTCTTCTGTCCTCTGTATTTTCATGTGATGGAGGTAGACAGATACTCGCTCAGCTTAAATTCTGCCATTAAGGCTGGCAAGTAAATGTTTTTGTTAATAAACTAGAATATGTTTACCCTTTTTTTGGGGTGGAGGGCTAGCCAGTTGTGCTGTGAATGAATGTAACTTGTCCTTTTCACTTGGTCAGTTTAAATTCCACCCTTAAGAAGCATTAGTGTGAATAAATCTGAATATTTATGCTTTTTTTAGAGGGGGTGGATTGGCAGTAACTTTCTACTTCTTCTGAAGAATTCCTTGGTTTTAGTGGATGAAAGTGATTAATAAATATTTTATGTACTGTTTCCTTTGTTTTTAGAATTTATCTCAGTTCATCTGATATTGTCTTAGCCAGCAGTGGTCATTTTTGAATGTTGGTTGCTTTTACCATTTCTTTTAATGCCTTTGTGTTTTTTAGTGTCCATATAAGTTACAAAATCCCAAACTACTGGGTCAGCTGTTAGGGGTGTGTTGTCAATGTCATACTCAACTTTGCAAAGGAGACAATAATGCATTTTTGATATTTAGCTTTAGTCCATGATTCCAACACAAGTTATTTGTTTGGAACAGACTTTCTGTAGGATGGCTGAGTCTTTTGGGGAGTTGATCACTGCTCCTAGCTTGCTCCTTGCTAAACATTATTTTGTTTCATTTCATGATTATTACTAAAATAATTGTCATGGAGGATGTTAAAAAAATTCTGCTCTCAGTTGATGTCAAATATGATAGTTACGCCACTGCTGCCTTGTAAGGACAGACTGTAACTGAAGCTAGTAACACTGCTGTTGATCTAGGAAAACCATACTGGCATGCATTTCTCTGTTATTCTACTGTTATCTGATATATTGCATGCTTATCCCTATTTGACGGAATATTCCACTTCTGGAAATTAACTGCAGATAGTGATTTTCTGGAACACTTGGAAAACACAAAAGATGCTCATTTTAAGGAATGGACAGAAAGCTGCAACCTCTCTACTTTTTCTTTTCTAGAGCAAGACATTGTCGACATGAGCACTTAAGCTACAATCAGTGCTGACAAATTCATTTCCATTTTCTGGATTTGGTGCCTTGCATTGTCTCTCTGTTTCCTTCTCCATGGTACAAGTGTTTTCTGATTGTAAACAGTTCCTTTGGAGAATTCACCAATGTATCTCTGTAATTTCCTCTTTTTGTGATTTATCACATCATTTTCCCCACTCTCTACATACTGATTTAACTTCACAATGTGACACAAGCAACACTCGGGTGAGGGTGGGGGGGGGGGTCAATTCAAGCTCTAAGGGCTGCATTTATACTTTTCAACTCCAAACAGGCTACTCATAGTTTTTCTGGTCATGATCTGTGATAACGTATAACCACTGCTTAGTGCAGTCTGACATTTGTTCCCACATTTTCATCAACAGGAAAAGAGAAAGACTGGAACTTAAGAGTTCAATCCCCTCTGCGTAACTTTAACTTAAAAATACTATAGTGACATATACTTTTTTGTAAGAAAACTTTGAGGACCAGACCAGAAGCCACTTCCTTGCAACCCCAGTGATACATTTTGCCCATCTCTGCCATGGTTTGAAAATTTGTCCTGTTCCTACAGCAAGAAAATTACATTGTCTTGCAGTCAATAAGTCTAGGAGTTTATAATTAAGTCATAAAAACTCATGTTAGTCTATTCACACATACTTGCAGATTTTATTGAAAATGTATCATATTTGTCATTGTGCCACCTTCCCTAAAAGAAGCTATATTGTTTTCCTAGAATTCATTTTATTTTTCCACAAAATACTCTTTGTCTTACAATTCAGAAAATAAAACAACCATACTAGGGTGTAAAATCCTGTTTAGGTTTCTTATTACATTGATATCATAGCTGACATAGTCATCTAAGAGATTACAGTCATATCAAACATAATTCTTCTAAAGCAGTAAAAATTTACTTAATATACAGACTCACAAGTCAGAATGAATATAGGCAAAAAAAATTCAGAAATAGTAACACACCTTCTGATGCAAGATTATGCAAGTACCCCAATTTGACCTAATAAAGAAATTTGGTCCATGTTATTTCTCATAGAAGTCACCCTTGCACATTTATTTGTTATATACTTCCTGAAGTACAGATGAGATTCCCCAATGGGGTAGGCAGAGGCAGTGCATCTTATACTATTCAATACTGAAGAAATATGCAACTCTTTGTATTGTTGTAATAAAACATTTTCCAGACTGCCAGTAGGCAACTATGAAACATTTGAAATTTGTAGCGCTTTTTTTAAATCTTCCTAGGGAAGGGGTGGGGGAGAAAAGCATTTACTACAATAAAATGAGGCAGAAATGTAACATTTCATTCCTACACTAGAATAATGAAACGTGGATGAAGGTTATTAGTTAAAGTAGAGTACCAGGGACATTTTTCATGAGAAGATTTGTTAATGGGTATTGCTGAAGGACCATTTTCTTCTATAAACATTTTTAGGTGATTAATTGTTATGGTATAAATTAAATAGTTGCAACCTGAAACAATATAGTGGTTCATATTAATACAATATTTTAAAAGGCTGATTAGTCAACTGTGGTACTAAAGTAATAATAACTGATCCTTATTTTATAGCCTATTGCAGCTGCTTTATTTTCTGGAATACACAGACCAACAAAAAAAGAAAAAGTAAAAAAAAAAACATATTGAACTAATTACTGCATTTATTTAGAGCATACTAGTGAGTGCGGCCTGTTTCAACTTTAAATGTATTTGACAAAACAGTGATAAATTGGATAAGACTTGGAGTAGGTCTCATGGAGTGATAGCATTGGGAAAATACTGGCTTTTACGTGTAATACAGAGGGTTATATTGCACAGAGTTCACTCAGATGAAAGGATGTTAACAAACTGTATGTCATTCATCACTACCTAACCTGTCCTATTCAGTCTTTGTAACTGACCTTGAAAGGAAATGTTTTTGCTAATGACAAAAAGTTAAAGAATTCAGTTACTACAGACGAAAGTGTAAAAAGTGTCAAAGTATATGGACAGGTTTGAAGGAATGGTAAAACATATGTCAGTTGTACTTAAATTCAGAAATAATATGTTTACAATAATGGCAAAAAAACTGCTGCATGGTTAATTTCAAATGTGATATAAAGGGATATTGAAATAACTTACCATGTACAGTGTTGAGAAAGGCAGACTAGTAATAAATCTGGTAGAAACTTTGAAGTTCCTTGATGCAATTTGCAAAACGCAAGAGGGTATAGTAACCTAAAAAAAAAAAAAGAGAAAGACCCAGAATGATGACAGACAGCGGTTAGCACAAGGGTTGTGTGGGGATCATCATTTCATGCAGAGGGTAATAGATGCTCAAAAAATTCCTGATGAGGCACCAGACTCAAAAACAGTGACTGCATTCAAGAATTTATGATACACACATAAGGCCACATTTACAAGGATTAGTGATGGTGGTGGTGGTAGGGGAGGAGAGAAGCAATATTTTTAAAGACCTGCAATCTGTGAAAATGTGTAGACTAGGTGGGTCATCTGCTTTCAAAATCTAGATTTATCTGCATGTGAGACTGCAAATTTAGACATTCACTCCCTACTTCCATACCTAAGGTTTAGAGATGAATCCTTGTTTGAATAACTCCCTCCATTAAATGGTTACTGTTGATCATCTGAAATGAAAGCTGCTGTTTTAATATATGGACGGTATTCAGAAATAAATAACAGTGCATTAAACAGAATAGCATGGTGAGCAGCACTGTGCAGGGAGAAAATGCAGAAAAATGCATAGCATGGTCATGACAGTAGGAAAATAGCATGGTCTGCATCTTATACAAATGAACTCATAATGACATGAAAATCAGTGTCAGCATGCCATTGAGAATCACCATATGCAAACGAGAAAAGCAAACGTCAGTATGATTCTGAAATGTGTAACATTAGTACAATGTTCTGTGCAATCAGTTATTCTGAACACCATCATTTTTCAGTATACAGCTATACTGTTCATGTTAAGATGCTGTGTAAAGCATCTACTTTAGCTGGCTAGTATGGTTTAGTGGACACCATTGCCACCCTCCACATTGCAGAAGAGTTCACTAGTGACTGACAAAGCATCTCCTTCATGACTGGGACATTGCCAAACACTGTTGTGTGGAAAGAGATATCATATGTGAGTTAGTAGATGTATGCCACCCTCATGTGGAATCAATGGAATGCATGGATTGCCTGTTGCAGTAAATATAAATATTTGTGTAATCTTAACCATCTTTGCTAAGGGGACACTTCAGCATCTGATTAGGGACACTTTAGGTGTTTCATAGTTGCTGGCATTGCAAATCTTATGCCATTTTCCTTGCCATGATGTGGCAACCCGTGGAGGACCATATTTGGCTTACACTGAGTGCAGAGGACAGAGAGAACCATAGAAGTTCTTTTACAGTGTATATTACTTCCTTCGAATCCTGGAGGGCCACTGACTGCACCCACATTGTCATTATTTCCAGTGTATCAATTAGAAGGGCTTCTATTCCAGCAACTGTCAGTTGGTTTGTAGTTCATGGAGTATTATATGCAATGCATCTGTGCACCATCCATGTAGTTCCCATGATTCCCACATCAAGCACATGAATAAACTATACCAATGTTTTGTGTGGGGTAACTTTCCATAAGGTAATCTTATTGGTAGGTGCACAGATACCCCAACAATCAGGTCTCATGAACAGGGGTAGCAGACCATAATAGTGTCTACTGTTGTGTGTTACAGGTAATGCAAGAGAACCCCATCCCAGACTCTGGTGCAGATGGCATATAACAACACACTGTCACATAACATCATTAAAGTCTTTACTGTTGAAGGCCTAATTCTGCTGCATGGATACATCTGCTGGTGCACTGTAGTTTTATATAGAGGCCTGCAGCAAGATATCTTTGGTTTGTGCTTCATAACATGCTGCTATGAAAAATGTTACAGCATGGGGGGACATAACACTGCATGACATACCTGTGGCAATAGCAGAGGCGAGGAGAAACCACATGAGGAATCATTAGAAGAAGTGGCTGTTGTAGGAGCATGACCATGGCAGAGATGGGCAAAATGTGTCATGGGGGTTGCAAAGAAGCGGCTTCTGGTCTGGTCCACAACTATGGGCCATGACAAGATAAACAAAGGATAAAACATATGCTTGTACTAGTACACCCAGGGAACAATATCAACAAAGACCAAAGAGGTAGGCATGCACAATCATCGTCATCATCATTTGCGCAGCTGTGGTGGGGCACATTGACAGGATACAGTAATACTAACATAGGTGATTGGGTTATGGGTGAGTGCATGTTGTAACCATGAAAACAGTTAAGAGGTTGGGTGGAGTCAGACAGCTTATCCTCCAGAAATGAGGTGGAGCTTCTATAGCTAGATAAATCATGTGACCCTGCAGTGTCAGGACTGGAGGCATCTTTTCCAAGGGATTGTGTACCACTGTACCTACACCATGCCCCTTCCAATTCATAGCACTCCAGTAGAATGTTGGGATGCACAACCTCAGAAATGGAATATGTTTGTAGGTTTTTCTTATAGGAGGACTATAGGGGAGCATGATGGTTTTGAACCTACCATGGGTTATGCTCATGATGAATCTGGAAGAGTGTTGGCTACATCTATGGGAGCATCAATACACATGTACTGAGATAGCCACAGAAAGTGTAGTCATCTCTGAAATGGTGTGTGCCATCTGCATTAGACTGGTGTGTGATCATGCAATGTGCAGCCATCCCCTAGCTTGGCAGTGGTGGCTTGTTGCTCACATCTAAATAAATGCGCACATGGCTGAAAACTGGGCCACCAATGCCCTTGTCAGGTATGCCTTCTCCTGGTCCCTTTATGCCATGTCACTCTGTGTTCATTGCAGAGTGTCCCACAGTCCTTGCAATGGTTGCATGTCCTCACAATGGCTATACAGCTAGTTCAACAGCTTCGACATACTGTGCCTGGATCACTGATTTGCATATCCACTGAGTGATGCCAAGGGTGACACCCAAGTCTGGGAATGTCCTGGAATCATAGCACAGATGGTTACCCATATGCCTCTCTTCTATGCTGAGTGCATGTGCCTCAGAGGCAGTGCAGCTCACCAAGACCTTCTATGGTGATACCTGTGTATTAGAGATGGTGCTCACATAGAATAATTTTTGATGATTTCAGCTGATGCAGGAGGTTCAACCTACCCTGCCACTGTTAGTGTTGTTGAAAGTGCCACTGTGTCATAAGACTGTGCCATGTGCATAGTGACATCATCATCAGGCATTGATGCCTTGATGATATCAGGAATACCCTCTATTGTACTGGACCCTCTAGCAGTGGAACTTGTAAATGCATATGACAACATACTTCTGGCAATGATAGAACATATTTACTGCTCTCACCATTGTGCAGCATGCAGACTACTACATGCCAATCACTTATATAGCCTATGGACAGGGATGTATCTTGTGCTGCAGGTTACCAATGTTCTGGTACTGATATCCCAATATGACATAAATGCATATACATTTGGATGCGGAAACCATTCACAGGAACAATTCAATGTCCTACAGGAAATACATATGCCACTACTCACCTCAGGCCTCTCCTACAGATACTTGAGCAATTATCAACAGACCACCAGCCCAGATCCCAGATTCAAGCTGCTACCAGGTATAAGGGTTCACTCATCTTCCATGGTGAATGATAACACCATTTCTTCCATCTCTGTAAGATGGCTCTGTGTTGTTGGTCCAACCCAGTGGTCAGCCTTTTTCTGATGATTTCTTGTACTTTGGTCCTGGCATACAGTAAGATAACATTAAACCTCTAATTCACCGGTTTTATTATTCTGTTATGACTGTCCACTGAATTTATGTCCTGCATCAGTCCATAACACTCCTGGGCCTGGGAGGCACTTTCAGCTTTACTTTTCTCAAGAATATAAATACCATGTGTGCATAGGGCCTGTAGTACCACCTCTGTCTCTCTGTCTCCTCTGTGATGAACTTCTCCAGCTGTTGCTGTTCTTTTGGTCCCATGCTAGGACATGTACATGTCTGGGTTATGCTTGCATACCAGTGTGTGTGTGTGTGTGTGTGTGTGTGTGTGTGTGTGTGTGTGTGTGTGTGTGTGTGTGTGCGTGCGTGTGTGTGTGTGTATGTGTGTGTGTGCATTAGTTCTTGCCAGCCAAAAATTGCATCCATGCTTCCCCCAGCATCCTTGCACTCCTCTTAGCTCTCTAGATTGCTATAATACTTATTCTGATATTGTGCTATACTGGCAACTGTGGCTATTTTAATCATGCCTGCTGCCTTTGCACATATGCAGAAAACACTGTCTGTGCCTGCCATACTGAATGCACTCTATCCCCTGTAGCATGGTATGCGATCTACATGCCTATGACAAAATTTGGTATCACCTACACAACAAGACAGTGACTGAACCTTACTGTGATCCCTGTGACCTGTTAGTCTGAGCCTCCCCATTAGGACTGTGACATATCCTGTCTGTCCCCTGTACCTCATTAGGTCAAACCCCACTGAATAGAAATGCAAACTGTTCCACCTGTGCCCTCTATCATGTCAGGTTGACCCCCCCCCCAACCTGTCAGTCCTGTACAAAGTTACTGCACACACACTCCACTGCTCCATGACTGTGCCTATTGGTTCCAAGTTTTCTTCTGTGATGACTGTAGCCCTGAGGTCCTTTACCAGTAGTTTTGTCTGCAGATATAGGTTCATAGTTTCATAGGTATTTACTAGGCTAATGACCACCAGGGTCTTTATAAACCTAGCAGTGTAATCCAACCCAATTGATTCTCCATGTATCATGGGCATTTATTAGGAGGGGGTATGTTAGTTAGAAAGATTCTAGAAGTTATGTCTAGTGGAGTATGTTAGTTTGGAAATTTGGGGTATTTCACCTTTATGGCAAACTCTAATATCCACTCTCATAGCACTGCATACCACACATTGATATTCACTATATTCCAATTCCTTCTGTTGCTTAGCATAATGTGGTCTCCCACAAATTGGTGCCTGCATTTTTTATCTCACCAAAACAGTCTGCATAATGTGGTTATTATGCTAATGAGGTGATTTACCATGGTCATCTCTGAATTGTGCCAATAACATAATACATTATCAATCCTAGTCTGTGTTTCTGGGCCCATTCCAGATCATTTGTATGCTGGGAGGTCACAGAAAGTGAGTGCACCTATGGATTCTTGCCTCACTAATATCACTGTGCATGTGACTACTGACTGTATATTGAGCTGTAGTTAATGGGCATCATGCTACCCTGTTGCCCACTGTGCTTTTTCTTGGCTGGGATATCATATATGGTGTGCATGCTTATGAACCCAGGCCATGCTAATGTCACTTTACAATGCACTAGTGACCATGTGCCTCATGCTGCTATTAATGGGCACTATGCTACCTAGATGCTCATCTGTCTTCATCACACTGTCACTTTTAACTGACTGAATGAATGGGCATGACATCTGCAAACATAGACTCTGACAGGGCTCTGAGATGGTGCAGCAGGGAGTACAAAATCTTTTTCTATCTGCTGCACAGGGATCATTGGAGGTACTTGCTAGGCATCTATGATGACCCATTTTATAAAAATGAATGTGCGTTACCAACTTGATAAGGAGAAGGATGATATCAATGGTGCTGCTTTCTCTGATGAGCAATGCCTACACAAATACAATGACCAGAAAAGTTGTTACTCAGGGAAGGAGGGGTTGAGAGTGAGATATCTTTTTATTGTAAGCTTTCTGTATTTACATTACCACTGTACAGTAGGCCTAGCAACTGTAGCTGTAATTATTTTCCGCTGTCAGGGATATGTAGTGCTTATTATGTTTGTTTTATGTTTTACAGGACATCAAGTGGTTGATGAAAATCAGATTGCGTGCAAAGAAGGCAGGCAAGATTCAAAAATGGACTTTTTTTTTTCTTACTCTGATGTAGAGTGTGAAGGCATTATGGGGTAACATAGAGGGGCACCACACTGGGTGTGGCACTGGACACCAAATTAGCATGCTATAGCTGTGCTGTACAACATGTAACTGAACAGTTCTATTTGTGCCTTTGTTTTTATATGTTTTCCATTTCTTTTTTATTATTTTCCTCACTCTGCAGCAACCACTGTGCTGACTGCTGGGTTCCCTGCAATTCCCAGGCCTGCCCTCATGCTGGGTAACCTGATGTACTCTCTGGTGGTCTCTGCTGCTGCTTCTGTAGTCAGGAGGTGTAAATTCTTCATCTGAGGGTGGTATGGAGGGACTTCACTGGGTTAACTGGTGGCAAATTCACTGACTGATGAAGACTGAAGTGTACCTGTAGCGCATTATTTGCATTGGCAACTTGGGACTCTTCTTTTTCTGGCTTATAAAGTCATGGAGCATGCTGGCCTGAGACATTGGGTCACCATAGGCAGATCCTACACATTATGTCAGCTACGGTAGTGACTGACATGTGGGTATGTTCCCTCTGGGCCAGCCTGGCAGACCTTCGTCACCCTTCTGAATTCCCCATCATTGTGGTCCCCATCCATTTGTGTCACTCTCATTCCACTGCTTGTAGTCCAATCCTCTCCATCACCAGCTGGCTACAATTTGTCAGTCTATGTCACTGTGCTGTTGCACCCCATCTTATCTGTCACTACCTCCGTTATTGTTTTGTCTACATTCTGAGTTTGTCTGCCCACACATCTTTCCCTGTATCTTCCTTCCTACCAACATCTTTTCCCCATGCTACCTTCCCTTCTACCCTTCTTCTTCTCCTTCAAAAAAAAAGACACTATCTCAAAAAGTATACCTTCGTCCCTCCCTACCACCTTTCAATTCCTGTCGTCCTTCCATATGTTACTCTCCTTGGTTTTCTCACCACACCACCCATCCCTTCCTGTTGTCCTTTTGTGTGTTCTTCTGCTTGCTTTTCCCCATTTCTAACTTGTTTTGTCTCAATGTTTTCTTTCCATTTATATAATAATATCAGTTGGTGTTTTGCTGTTGTTCCCTTGTATGGGTTGGCTGCTGTGTTCCTGCAGCAGATATGGGGTTCTTTGATGCATGCTGCTTTTTCCCAGGTCATGTGATTTGCTCTTATCATAGTCATTTTAGTTGTGAGTTAATATCATCACTCTAACTGCAAAGATTTATTATGCAGCACTATCCTCAGAATTACTATGCTGTTGGCATTCATGCATTCCTAATCCCTGTCAAGCCATGTCATGCTAACTTTAATACATTATAATTTATTAAGTTAGTTATATATTCCTAAACTACAGATATTTTAGCACTATTTGGTGCATTTTTCTTACTATAATTCCCAGCTTGTAAATAATATACACTGTTGTTTCCATCCTTATTGTGACAAATAGCATTAAATTAAATAAAATATTCCCATATATGCACCAACTATTTCCATCTAATACTTTACAAGGGCATCAACACTGAATTAAAAAAAACAAACAGGTTACCATATTCAACTTATTCAAGTGGGGTAGAATGATAGTCCTGTTTCCAGACAATACCAATCCTCCCTTTTTAATGGAGTGATGTGATGTCTTAGCATGAGAGAAAATAATTTCCTAGTGAATAACCTTGCATGTGGATGGATTAGGATTTTATATACAGAAAATCTAGTAATTCACATAATCCCACCAGGATTGCTTATGTGGCACAGAGGGATGGATCCTTGACCACATCATGGAAACTGGATCTGAAGTGTTGCCTAGGCAATGGAGGATTCAGCCAGAAGGGATAGGAATAAGAAACCATTGTTGGCTCACCCATCCTAGAGAGGGAGCGAGAGAGAGAGAGTGTCTGTGTACTTATGCTGTTTGCTACATCCAATGAACCTGCAGTTGAGGCCAATGACAATGCGTGACTGTTAGCTCTAAGGCAGGCAGGGGACCTGAGGGAAAAGTCAAGTGTCTGAGCAACTGATGCCTGCATGTAGTGCTCGCTGAAGCTAAATTTAGGAGTGGATGTTGGGGCGCGCATAATCAGAAATTGGAAGAATTAAAAAAATTGAGCTGTGCAGTACAGCTAACTATTACTTCTTGACTCTTACTCCCTGGCTACAGCCGGCCAGAACAGAAGAAAAAATTGGTCAGTAGGGCAGCTGGGGGGTTGTTGATTAGAGGGAGGCTTGCTAGATAGGGGAAAGATCAAGATGTGGAATGGGTGACACAATGCTTTCATAATGGGAACAGAGTGATGGGAAAGAAAATAATATTGGAGAGCACTGAATATGGTTTAAAAGTAAAAGAGCAGTGAATGTCATGTTGGTTTATTAGTTGGAAAATATTATAATATGAAATTTAAAAAAATATGATTGTGATATGATCATGATGATGATTTTGCGCACATGCTGCTTGACAAATTGTGAGTTTAATAAGGTTTTGTTATAAAAGTTAATTTTACTTAATTGATGAGATCTAATCACTTGCCATCAGAGTGTATTAGACTTCTAAATCATTTGCTGCTGGAAGCTAACATCCAGATATCCATGCATATTTTGGTGATATGCTAAAGTCTGGATAAAAAAGGGTATGTCTGTATTTGATATGTATTAGTTCTTACATTCTTTTAATAGACTGAACTGTTAATTTTTGTCACATTTGTCACTTTCAGAGAAAAAAATCAAATATATTACCTGGAGTGGTACCACTTTTTTTCTGTTATATTTTTAGAGCATATATTCAAAACATTTGGATAAACAGAGCTGCTAAAGATCATTGTGTTTTACAGTTCTGAAAATGAATAAAGGTATCCATGTGGAAACCATATTAATGGTATTTGTTTGCTAAATAGATATGTATGCCTATATATGGAGAAGTATAAAGAAATATCTAAGGGGGAATGTGTAAACAAGAACAGCATGTAATGGCACATGTATTGTATGGTGAACAGCATTAGAATCATAACATGCACGCATTTTCTCATTAATTTTTGCACATACAATTTTGCAATAAACAGAATACGAGCATAACAGTTTGAAATGATTTATTTAATTTCAGGATCTATTTTAAAAGGTGTCTCCTCACAACACTATCCCTAAATATGGAACTAGAACACAATGAATAATCTAGTTAGAAATAAAGTAATCATAAAAATAAAACATCAGTAGAAAATTGACAAAAGAACTGAGTTTCTGCAGTTTTATTTGCCCGCCCATGAGCACATCAGCATTTCAGAGAATTCCAGCAGCACTCATGGCTTATTGCATGTAAGCACCATCTTATATACAGTACACACAGTAGGCTGAAAATAAGCACATTAAATATAACAGTTCCCTTGTTAACCTTAAGTTCAAAATTGTCCAGATAATATGATGCAAAAGAGAGGAGGTACAGTTTAAGTAGACAAATCTGTATTTACAGTACATATTTTTACACTGAATTAATGTAAACCATAGAGATTAACAAATAAACTCAGTTTTGTAGAATATAATGACTTTGTCTGAAATAAGCAGAGCTGTTTTAGGAGGAGTTAATGGATTAAGGTGTAAGATGAGATGGAAATGGAGTTTTATGAATTCTACTACCAGACGTATACTCTGTTTCATAAACAATGCAGAATTGCACAGAATTGTTTTTTTCCCATAATGCATTTTATTTTGTTACATTTCTTGTCTTACAATGTATTTAGTTTAACAACAGTACACTTCATCATCATTGAAAGATTGGTGTCATATGATATTGCACATAATTTAACTAACCTCAATAATTTAACTAACTATGTCTCGACAGTTTTTCCAGCCTCTATTTTTCTTTTAAAGTTTCATCCTAACAACTGTTGGCATCTGCAAATAGTATGCAATTTTCAGCAATATCAGCACAGACCGTCTCATGCTAATACAGTTATCTCTTTGAGCAACTATACACCTGAAACTATTACTGCTCACATTATAGCTCTCTTGTAAATATGAAAAATGTTTCACTTGTTTCCAACTCATATTTATGGTTTTATAATTTGTACTTGCAAATGATCTATGCTTTTTCTTCATTTCCTAATACTGTGTTTTTTATTTCAATGTTTATTTATCATTTAGTCTCTGTTGGCAAAGGGTTATACGTAGTATTACAGAATTTGATTATCTTTGCTTGTTATTGTTAACGTGTTGGAACTTTTGCCCAAAGCCTTTGCCAAAAACGGGTCTTTAAGACACAGCTGGAGTTTCAAACATATATAAATAAATAAATAAATAAGTATACAATGACTCCCCATTAATATTTGAAAATGTGCACGCTGATTGGCCAGCCCAACCAGCATGCCTGTTGTAAATCCTACAATATACCAATGGTAAAATGTCCGGTCACCCTGACTTCTTTCCATTGGTATATTGTTTAAATTTTATTTTTATGTCTTAAAAATAAAAATGAAATCTTTAGTTTCGACTCCAGACATACCAGAGTGACAGCTTGGACAAAATACTAGGGAAATCAAGTACATTATTTAAAATTAAACACACGTACCTGATATTCCTTGTATTTCTTCCATGCTGTCTCTCTCCTACCCCTAAACTGCCTAAAGTTTTTTTTTTTAATTAAATAAAAAAGAAAACAAAAATAGAGCAATAGAGACTTTCTTTTCTCCATTGCATCTATTTCAAAGTATTGATGTACTGGGTATGCGTGGGAACACAAGTCCCATATGCATGCGCAGTACATCAACACAAGGAAGCAGTATACCACCAGCCAGTAATACGCCTTTATGCAAAGACATTATTTAAGAAAATTATTTTTTTTTCTTAAATAATGTCATTGTATAATAGCAATAACCGACTCTGTGGTTGTGGTATAGTGAAGATTTACCCACGGTTGGCTTTATTTAATCACTCGGGCTACGCCCTTGTGATTAAACCATACTAACCATGGGTAAATCTTCAATATACCTCACCATGTTGTCAGTTGTTGCTTAAATATGTGTGTGTGTGTGTGTGTGTGTGTGTGTGTGTGTGTGTGTGTGTGTGTGTGTGTGTGTGTGTGTGTGTGTGTGTGTGCACGCGCATGTGTAATATAAAATAATCACTTTGTCCCTGTATTTACTACTCATTAGTATTTTGTTCTTAATATGCATTTACAAAGGAATGCTATTTGACACCATTAAATCCAACTGGTGGTTGTTGATGGTTAAGATGGGAGCCCTACTATTTATTGCTGGATAGGCAATCAATACTCAGGATGTCTAAGATAGAAAACTTCCAGCACCATGTCATGGTGGCCATACTTGGAGAACATTGAGAAAGTGAGTGTTGCATTTTCCTCACTTTCCCCTCTCTTCTCTGAGTTAGTACAATTTCGGAGTTGGTGTATAGATCAGGAGTGTAGGGGTTTGCCCTCACATCAGGGGTACAGGGGACTGCCCATCCTGGAAAAGCAAAATCTGTTTTGAAACCATGAAAATTATAGTGCTTCGACTAGCAACCTGCTTTGTGGTTGATTAATCAAGAATTGAGTAAACAAGCTGTGATTATTGATAGTGGACCTAGTCAGGATAACTTCATTTATCTTCACAGGGGAAAGAATACAGGTCACATAATTTACTAGTAAGTTACCACAGCAGTATCATTGTTATAATTTACTGACATATTCATAAGCAACTCTGTATTTTCTGGATTATTCAAGATTTCATGACCATACAGTGCAGTTTATCTGCAATGCATATATTAACCAGACATCACTATTTATACTTCCAGGAATGCAAGGTGATACAACTGAATGCCATCTCCAAAATGAACCCCAGCCATATCATGGCACATTATAGTTCTTGAGGAGATCAGCTTATAACAAATAAAGTGAAGTGAGCCATGCTTTGTAGACCCACAACCCCAAAGGGTAAGGAAGTATTTTTGAGTGTACTGTTGTCTGGTCTATCTGTACTATGCCAGTTAGCAGTGATATGACTGAGGTGAACAGAGTTCTGGAAGTTTCATAGTGTATGCATTGGTGATTTATGATACCCTGGGATCCGTGGAACTAAATACTGCACAGAGAGAGAGAGACAGATCCAAAAGAATAAGGGCTATGATTTTCCCAATCCTGATCTTTGACCTCATGTGCCATTAGAGAAAGTAAAATATTACCAGATTAAAGAGAAGACATTTCCAACAACAAAACGTAAATAGATAATGGAAATGTTTACTATACCACCAGTTTGGTCAGGTTGTACAATTTATTTTACATCACTGTCTGTACTCCAAAAGTACCCAACTTTCTTTATCTTTAAAGATGTCAGGCTTTGTGGAGTCTACCACTCATATGAGAAACATATTCAACTGATTTACATTCCACTCAGCAATGAAATTGCTTTTCAACTAGCTGGGCTGTCATAGAGTGATAAAATCCCAATTATAGCTTAGGATGACACCTGCCTATTTGGGTGGGCAGAGCATGATGCTCACTGCCACATACCCTTGGAGGTGGTGATGCAAATTCATATCCTAGACCTGGACTTTCAGCTCACCAGACCTTAGCTTGCTAGTAGCCTTCATAGGAAATGCATAGGAGCATGCACTCACAAGGAGAAGGAACTCTAAGCTTATGTGGTGACAGGGATAGCTTGCCTTCATACAAATGAATGGGATTAGGGCTAGTACAAATAACCTCATGGCCAGGATACCAGAAATGGCACAAAAAATTATCATATGGACACAAAATTCTCTCATGGCTGCCTGTATGATGCCAACCCCCCCCCCCCCCGATGACTCTTGCACTTGCACATGTGGCGGGTGACTTTCCACTCTGTGAGGGACTGGATGAGGTCAAGTTCAGTAATGGTTAATGGTCAGCAAGCACAGAGGGTTAAAGGACTTGGAAAAAGTCTTTTCAAGTAAGTGATTGACGTATCCCTCATCAACTTCCAATCATGCTTCAGTCCTGCTTGTCTTTCCTTTTCAAATCAGTTGGAGTGATCTCTTTAGTTTCCCAGTTCATCTAAGTTTCACAATCTAAAGTATTAATCTTCAGAGTTTGTGTTCTTTGCCTTTACAGAGCTGATAAACTGCATCTACTTATCATCCAAGGGAGGCTTCCTTGTTTTAAACATTTTTATAAAACATGACATTTTTAAAAAAGCGATATAGGTTCATATACAGTGAAAGAAAAGAAAAATCAGAATTATATTTCCTTTGTTATTTTTATGCATTAAATATGTTTTCTTTTAAAATATTTTTCTTTACTCCAACATTACATAATTTGCTGAATCCCTGCTTTCCTTTAAATTTCCCTCCTCCTCTTAAACATCCTGCAGGTATTTTTCCTGCAGATTCCATTTATTTATATGTAATTTTCTCCTTCGCCTTTCTAAAGGTCTCACCTCCAATTACTTTATATCCTTCACAATATTCATTACATCAGTTACAACTGGTTAAGATTTTGATTTCCCTTTTCTAGCCATAGTCGTACTATGTCTGGGCAATTCAGATCTTAGATCCCAACTCAAAACAAAGATTTCTTAGTTAAACCATTTGCTTCCATGTAATTTCTGACAAAGTGCTCTATAAAGAAGTTTTAAAATTCCCCAACTCATTACATTCCCAAAAAACATGTTCCCAATTATCTCTTTATGTCTCATAATGCCTTCAGCATTTAACTAACTTAGGAAAAATTCCTCTGGAGTTTACTTGGGACATAAAACACTTATGTGAACACTTCCATGCAAAAATCCTAAACCTTTAAGACTTCGCTGCTTACTTGGAAGTTGTACAGATATCCTCCCATTGTTCCTTTGTATATTGCTTTTTCATTCTCTCTTTCCAATCTCTGAGTCTTGTAGTTATCATGCAATATGCTATGTGTCATGCTAATTATCCCTTTTTAAGAGCAACTAGTTCTAAAGTCAACTAAAAAAACTCTACCTGACATGCCTCTCAACTGTCCAGATTTTTGCCTCATATTTTTAGTCTGTTCTTCAAATAATTTGTGGCTTTCTGGCAAATCACAGAGGTATGAAGTCACTAAATAATGACATACACATGAGCTTCTGACATTATATTCTTCAGAAATTGCATGCTAACATAAATTATGTTATTCTAGCAACTTTCCATGTTAAGAGCAATATTTAAAATCTGTCCCTATTTATGGATCTTTGTCCCCCTATTACTTTATGCTTTGTACAAACTTCTTGTGCCAAGAGATTGAGAGGTATGCTACAATGGCTGTTCTTTCACTTAGCAATCCCTTGTCCCTGTCTCTTCATCAATACTCTGTTTTCAATCCCTGGTAAGGAAGCAGTCTCTAATATACAGTCCAAACTTCTGTTTGGCCTCATCCACCTATCTTTCCATTCCCTCTACAGATATTTTATCCAGACCCTTGGCTCCTTTGCTGATTTTCTCCAGTAAATGCCATCTCCGTGTTACTTATGTTTTTTACAGCTACTTGCAGTTATCTCTACTGGAAACATTTCCTTTCTCCATTCCATTGTCTGGGAAGTTCTTAGAATAAAGCAAGGAAAAAATGTAAAACTCCACACCATCAAATACTTTAATAAAAAACAAAGCTTTCAAATAAAAAGTATCCTTCTTCAGTGTCTTACATACAAACTTCATAAAAACAGCATTTTTAAATACAATTTAATTACATCACATGACACAGTCAACCTACCAGAAAACATCAATTAAAATCAACAATTAGTTTTCTTAAAAGGATAGTCATCCATAAAAAGTGTACATATAAATACATATGAAGAAGTATAAATGGCTAGATATTATAGCCCTACTATGGATCTACTTCTTTCTTACTTTTTTGTTGTTTAGCTTTTAAAATTGTTTTTAGTGTAACCTGTTTATTGAGACCTGGATATTATTTGTCCGCCTCTAGGCGGACAATCCATTCATACGTCTGTGTCCACACTGTTAATTATATCACCACGTCTCATATTTGAATATATAATGTGCATAACCCTAAAACTAAACTGATGTGTATCATCATTTTCTTCAATATGTTTTGCCAAGGAGTTGGTAAGTATTTTCCTATGTATATCTGACCTATGTTCTATCATCCTGTCTCTTAAGTCTTCTCATTGACTTTCCAACATAGAAACTTATACATTTATTACAGGTAGCAAGATATGTAATAGATGATGTGTTGCATGTAGCAGTACAGTAGAAGTTATACCTCCTACCACTAGTAGGATGTACAAACTCCGGTATGGCCTTCAAAATGTCCCAATTACTTTTAATAACATGCTCTACTGATTCACTGGCTCTACTGAAAGTCATCAAATATCTTCGGAGTTGTGATAAGGTCATATTTTCACCACCAGAACTAGCACACCCTTGGGTGGAGAAATAAGGTTTAGCCCTCGAATCCCTTAACTGTATTACACTATTTTTAGCCATTTCTAATTCACTTATATTATAACCCCTTTCCAAGAAGTTGTTCGTCATTTCTTCCATCTGCATTTCACAAACATCCATTTTGGTATTTAACCTGCTAGCCTGCAGATATTGGCTCTTAACAACATGTTTAAAGGTTCTTTTTGCATGCATACTGTTTTTATGCAAGTACTTATTAACTTGTACCTCTTTTTTATATATACAAGTTTCTAGTCCAGAATTTATTTGTAACCCCACATCTAGGAAAATTCAGAGAGACATCAGAAAAGGTCATTTCAAATTTTAGAAACTCAACAGTATTATTTAAATAGCTAAAGAAATTAGCACAGGTGTTGGCTACTGCAGTACCCATGGCCATTCCAGATATCTGTAGGTATACCTGTTTATTAAAGGTAAAAACATTGTTTTCCAAAACATGCTTCAAAAAACATTTTAACACATCTTGTAGGTAGACAGATAAAGGCTCCGTTATCCATTCCCTCCCCAAAACCATTGGTCTCATTGGAGGTTTCAGCAAGAACTTATGTATTTTAGGGAGACCATATAATACAGGAATGGTTGGGCATGGTACACTTAAGAAGTGGAAGGTGTCAATATCTATATCATCCATTATTTACAAATCATAAATAGACATATTTATTTTACTTATCATATTGTCTATTTCCTTATTACCAATTAATTTAAAGCACTAAACCAATAAACCGTAACCAGTGACACCAATATAGCTGTTAAAACTTACTTTTACTGAAAAAATAAAATAAAATAGAATGAAGCGCTTTTCGTCAGGTCAAATACCCGACTTCTTCAGATTATTCACACACTTTAAACCAACATTTGCAATTATATATTAATTAGGTCCTGAGACCCTATTTAACTTCATTAATCAATTAAATTATTAAAGGGCTAGCAGCAGAGGAATAGCAACAAAGAACAAATACAGAACAGTTGATGTAAATAATTAAATAAATAATTAAATAAATTGTAATATTATAAAATGTACATAGTACAAAAGTATAAAGCACAGACCATAATCAATACTCATTTTATAGTATATAGCAACAGTATTTATCTTTTTAAGCTCTTTAGTTTTAACAGGCTAGAAATTGAACAAGTATCATTTAAGCCTGGATGGCAGTAGGCATACAATCTTACTTGCCAAATTAATTCAGCTTCTTCTAATTGTACAGATCTTGGGCTACCTCTTTCATTAACTGGAATATGGTCTATAGCAATAAATTTAAAACTGTGGTTGTGATTGGTAACAACATGTTTAGCTAGAGCTTTTTCCATTTTTGATGTCTTAATTGCGTATAAATGCTCGTATATACGCTCTCTCAGCCTTCTAATGGTTTTCCCAATATAGAAGGCCGGGCATTGTTTGCATCTAGCTAAATAAACCACATAGCATGAATTACAATTTAATTTAAAACCAATTTTGTATCTACAATTATTGATACAAAATTGTGTACCCTCTTCAACATGTTTGCAGTAATTGCAATTCTGACATTTATACATTCCTACCTTCGATGTCTTACATCTTTTCTTAAATTCCAAAATGTTTTTTAAATTTTTTCCTTTCTTGTATACAATCTTAGGGCAAGGACCTATTTTGTTATAAATGTCTGGATATGCTCTAAACAATTCCCAGTTCTTGAATATAATGTCAGTGCATATTCCACTATCTTTACTAAATGTAGTAATGAAAGTGGACTTACAGTTGTCATCAACCATTATTGGGACTGGCAACACTGGGTTCGATAGTATCCCAGGTTCATCAGTCCCATCAATCTCATCAATCTCATCAGTCCCATCCATAGATATATTAGTGTAGGGACTTATGAGTGAATTAGTAGAATTGTTAGTACTGACTGGTAGTAGTGGGTTATAGAAATGTTGGCATCTTTTATTAGTAACTTCTTGTATTAGTTCATCTAATAAATCGGTGGGGTATCCACGTGCCATAAACATGTTCTTTAAAGTGGAACATTCAGCATAAAAATCGTTGTCAAGTGAAACCATCCTGGCAGCACGAACCAGCTGCCCTTTAACCACAGATCTTTTTTGAAAAAATTATTACCAATTAATTTAAAGGTTTGTATATCTGATAGCAATTCATCCATAGTTTGCAAGTAATCACATACATCCATTAGTACAATGGCATCCCCCTTATCTGCTTCTTTTATAGTTATTTTATTGTTATTTTGCAGAGACTTCAATGCTTCAAATTCCTCAGCAGTTAAATTATATAATTTCTTAAACCTTCCTTTACATGAATGTACCCAGCTATATTAAGGACACTAGTAATTTTCTGACCCAGTTGCATGGTTGGTATGATAATAATACCCGTGGCCATTTCATTTTGGTAACCTTGGATATCAAATCCCTCTTTACGGTCATTCCTAATAGTTATGGAATTGACTGTAGAAGAGAAATTTTAAAGGAATATGGCTGTTTCTCTGCCAGATGTATTGAGACTCTTTGTAAGCTCTTAGAACTGGTTTTGGAAAACAATGGGCAGGATTCACGAAGGCTTGCACAGAGTGTAAGAGACATGTAACACTCCATGCAAGCCCTTGCGATCCAGGAACAGTCCGAACCTCCGTGTAAGAGACCAGCTAAAATGTCTCTTACACGGACTGGGCATGGATATGCTAAATACCTCACTTGCAGCCGAAAGGCATGCAAATGAGGTAGAGTAGCGATCCACGAAACAGAAAGCAGCCCGTGTAAGAGCCGTTTTAGCTGCAGAAATGTACTCAGTTGACAACTGAGTACGTTTCTGCAAAAATCACAATGGAGCCATGTCAGCTCCAAATAAAGGGTGCATATGTGTTAGACAGCATGCCAATGGCCAAATATGTGGCCATTGGCAAGGTAACCCGATGCAAATATTAAAAAAATATATATTTTTTTCCAGCGATCGCCGATGTTTAAATGCAGCGCAGCCCCGCGCAAATGGGCTGCGCTGTATAAAACATAAAAATGAAGGTTATAAACCCACAAATGTGGGTTTTATGCAATACATGATATGACAATGGAGGGACCAGCAGACCAAAAACAACATGGCCACCATGTAGTGGTTGCGAAGGGGGGAAGCTGAGTCTAAGACATGTAACTAAGCATTAGTAGGCAATCTAATGTAAATGAGGGTTAGGATACTGAATCCCACAGTCACATAGCAAATGAGCACAGTCTGAGTAGTGTAAGAGATACATAAGGGGGAGGAATAGAGTAGGAGATAGGTGACATCACAGGGGGGAATGGTAGAAAGAAATGCAGTTCATTGGAGGTCAGTGTTACATGACAGATGACAGACACAGATCATGGAAAGAGGAGTGCCACAAGATAAGCATGGGAAAGTCAAGAAATGGAAGGTGTACACTGTTACTTACACTAAAGTTTCTTGCTGGGCGTGCATGCACACGTGTGCGTGCCATGAAGCGCGAGTAGAGTAGTGTGCGCGTGTGTAAGGCAGACTGAGCATGTGGAGCTTGTTGGTAGATTTGTAACACTGTTTGCACTGGTGTGCACGCGTTTTAACCCGAATAAGCAGATTCTGAACTGTGTAAGCATGTGTGCGCACGTGTAAGCCACTGTGAGCGTGTTTCTGCTGGTATGCACGCTGCTCCCCCCTGAGGAAACAGAAAGGAAAAAGGAAGCAACAGAATTAGTAGGAAGCTAGCAGGGAATACTGCTGGAGCTAGCAGGTGAAAACAATTAGAAGCAGGCAATTACACAGGCAGAATAGTAGCCCATCCCAGCACTTAAAACTCTGCAAACAGCAGTGCAGGATGTTTTTCTCAAGAGACACTGCAAGACAGGAGTAAGCTATTAGAAGTGAAAACTGAAAAAGCTGAACTCAGAGCAGAAATGCTAGGGGCTGCCATAGCTGTCATAATGAGACATAGGCGACTTGCTGAGGGTGGTGACAATGCAGATGGTGCCAGACAACCCACAGTGAGGAGACGGAGAAGAGTGTACAGGCCCAGGGTCACCTACCATGGGTTACATGAGCTGGAGATAGTAGAGCGCTATAGAGTGGACAGAGAGCTCCTGCAGCAAATAATCGAGCTGTGCAGGCCACGCCTCACACACAAAACCAACAGAGGGGAACCCATCCCAGTGGAAACCAAGGTATGTGTTGGCCTAAGAATACTAGCAACAGGTACCTTCCAGAGACCAACTGGTGATATGATGGGGATATCACAGGC
The DNA here is from genome assembly GCF_019279795.1 of Protopterus annectens. Taxonomy (NCBI): domain Eukaryota; kingdom Metazoa; phylum Chordata; order Ceratodontiformes; family Protopteridae; genus Protopterus; species Protopterus annectens. The sequence goes on from NC_056744.1 coordinate 932,314,530, forward strand.
ATCAGCCTCCAGGGTACTGCACCAGTTCCTGGATGCCATGTCAGCACATGTCGGTGATCATGTATATTTCCCCAATGCCCATGAGGTATTGGCCAGCAATATGCATCTCTTCCAGCAAATAGCGGAATACCCTGAGGTAGTGGGTTCAATAGACTGCACGCACATACGCATCAAAGCACCAGCCGGTGAGCAGGGTAGGGCCTACAATAACCGCAAGGGCTTCCCCTCCATCAACTGCCAGGTCATGTGTGATGCCCAGGGCATAATAATGAATGTGTGTGCTGGCTGCCCTGGGAGCTACCATGATTCCCACATCTGGCATTTGACGCAGCTGTACCAGACATTTGCCAATGGGGACATCCCACACGGACACCTAGTGGGGGATGCAGGTTATGCACTGGAGCCATGGCTGATGACACCCATCAGAAACGCACACACACCTGAACAGGAACTCCATAATGAGGCACACGCACAAACACGTAATGTAATAGAGCGTGTGTTTGGGCTGCTCAAGTCACGGTTCTGGTGTCTGGACACATCTGGTGGAGCCTTGCAGTACTCACCAACTACATGTACCCAAATTGTCATGGTATGTGCTATGCTACATAATATGATCTTGCAAAAACAGCTGCAGCAGGACCAGCATAGGGCCGGGCCAAACAGCCCCCCATCATTGCCAAGGCCATCACAGGCAGAGCGTGACTCAGAGGAGGAACAACCTGAGCCTGCCCCAGTAGGCAGAAGGAGGCGTGCCCAGTATGCCCTGGCCTTGGCAAAGAGGCAACACATAGCACATACACTGGCTCAGTAGGAACCCTGGGAATGATACCCCTCTGACTCACTCAAATAATAACAGGGATGCCTAAAATGACATGACCTGCTCACAAACATGTACAGGGAGTGTAATATGTGCATCCGACAGAGGCAGCCCTGCAGCACCACCTGAGGCATGAATGCCATGTGTTAAGTAATGTAACACCATGTACTATATGCACACTTGAGGACCCTGACTAACATCCATCCTCACCAAGCATGAAGCCACAATATGACGATGGGATGATCAATTGCAATAATTGGCTGAAGTAATGCAGTTAGTCAAAGGGGAGCCAATGTGTTTCAGCCTGGGAAGACATGATGAGCATGACATGATGCACCACCTGCTAGGGGTGGCATGCACCTATCAGTCCCGGCCCCATTGATACTGGCAAAGGCTGTCAGTACCCACAGCGTGCCCTGAATAGGTAAGTCTCAAAACACAAACCCACCTTCATAGGTACCACAAGGGATAGGAACCTAGATGTAATGCTACCCAATGCCAGAAGTCTAAACAGCTAGATGCGTGCAGTGTAAATGCACACAGTATGGAGAATGTTGATATCTGTCCTGTAATAGAAAACTGGGTCAAGGCTCACATCAGCACCCTAACACTACCAGGTTACATCTCATACTGTGCTGTACAGCCTCAAAACATGGAACAAGCTACAAAAGGAGGGTGACTAGCAAAAATTGTCAAGGATAAACACACCCCCATGTTGGTACCACAACAAGAAGCAGCATGGACTATCCATGGTCAAGTACCAGTGGCTAAAACTGCCTCCTAGTATATAGCCTGCTGCAGACTACTGTCCTAACACCAGGAACTGCACCTGGCCTATGTTGGAATACATGAATATATCAAGCCCCCCAAACCACATTATATTGGTTGACTGAAAATACCCAGACATACACTGGGAGCATTATACTAGCACCAACACAGTAGGAGACAAGTTCCTAAAATCCATAAACCAAAATGCCCAGGAACAACGTACTACTCCCACAAGAGGGGTAAGCATACTGGATGTGATAATCAGCAACATGCGTACTGGATGGCAAGATGAGAAGTGTATCCCTCACTGGTAAGACCAGACCATAGAGTAATCACACCTGATATACACATCCTGACCACAGTCCCTGGCCAGAAAACCACAGTGAAAAACATGTGTAAAGCATAAGTTGCACCCCTCCAAACTGATGTGGAATCCACTAAAGGCCCTGTGCAGGTGCAAAATATGGGACACACCGCAGAACCTGTTATACAGGGATTCCATGAACACAGCCAGGAATGCTTGGATTATGCAATCACAAATAACAACAAGACACAATGCCATACAAGCAGGCATCTGGCATGCTGGACTCCAGCCATTACCAAACCATGCAAGAGAATGATGAAGCTACTACATGATAGAGCAAACATAAAAAGGGAAGTAATCACTGATCAGTAGTATGGCAATAAAATATGTCCACACATACAATCCACTAAGGCCAGCTACAACAAGTAGAATCTGTGAATCCTGAGGCAATGTTACACCTACCCCAATAACACAGACAACCCTCAACTCCCCCCAATAAATACAAATATATGTGAGAGATGCAACCATTTATTCAAACCGGAGGCTGAGCTCCCCCAACTCAGTACTGTCAAAACTAGTCAGGAGGAGAAGGTAACCACACATACCACAAACCCAGTCCCACATAGACCTATCACAACTGTAAACCAAACACATAAACACAGAAAAACATTCCTGGAGGCCCTAATTACAAACACACCACACCAACAGAGGCCTCCAAAGCAGACCCCAAGCAACCACAACCTCCAAACATAGCACATGCAACACATAGTACACAAAGCTGGTGTGCCAAACAGTCACAGGCCAGAAGGAGAAACAACATGCCTGATACAGTTGTAATAGGTGTCTCTATAGGCAGACACACTGCTGTCCCACTCACCAGACTGAACAAGGGAAAGGGTACAGTAAGCTGCCTGTAGGCTGCTACAACGCCACATAACACAAGTACACAGGTCACCCCAAAGCAAGTAGAAATATGATGCAGTCATTGTCCATGCTGGTGTGAATGACCTGAGATGTACCTCCCTGGACTACATGAAAAGAGACATGGATGAGCTCTCTGAGTATGTACTCCAGGCCGGTATGACACTGGCCGTTTGCAGCATCCAACCCTCACCAAGAATGATGCCACAGTACAAACACAGAATGATCAGCTTTAACAGGTGGCACAATTACAGCTGTCAGTCCAAGAGGATCTAATGTCTGTCTGCTTGAGATGTCATGCATGACAAGCCATGCTGCTGTTCCAGGGATGGCTTGCACCTGTTACCCCTGGGTGTCTGGATATTGGATAAGGCTTTTGCCACCTCCATAGAGCCGTACGTAGGCAAGGCTGAAAAGACTAAACCACCACCCTAAAAAACATAGGTGGTAAGAAACATAAGGGTAATGCTGACCAATGCCAGATGTGTAAACTGCAATATGCATGCTCCTGAGGCACTTCCCAGTATGGAGAACATCGATGTCTGTGCAGTGACAGAAACCTGCTGCAAGCCTACTGACAGCACACTAGCACTACCAGGTTATACCTCATATCATGCGTTATGGCCCCAACACCTGGACCAAAACATCAAAGGAGGGGGAGTATCCATATGCAGCACAGACACCCATACGGCCAGGTAACTGACAATGCATGAAGCAGTGGAGACCACCCATGTGCACCTAACTGTAGTCAAAACTGCTGTACAGTCTGTAGCATGTGACAGACCACACTCTCACACACAGGAACCCCACCCAGACATCCTGAAGACACTGGACAGTATGAATGGCCCACCAAATACCAAACAAGGTACTCACAAATTACCACATAGGTGGTAAACCATTATGTATGCAAGGAGTAATCAGGGACCTAGGGACACAAGTCGACAGTAACCTGTTATGTGACACTCACAATGCCAGTGTGGCTAGGAAGACTGTCTATATTGGACACCGTATCATGAAAGGATTCACATCTGCATCAACAGAGGTCATTGTGCCCCTGTATTGTTCTCTTATCAGACCCATAATCTAGTACAATGACTCATATGGGATGTACCTTACCTGACACCTGCAGCGGTTAGAAAGACCTCAAAGGTACCTCACCAAGAGGATAAAGGGTCTCAAATATATGTCATATGCTGCCTGGCTGTAGACACCCCAGCTGAATGCAGTCACAGACTGCCTACACAGAGGCATTGTATGTCTGTTGTACAAGGCCATGTCCAACACAGGAGTAATGGACATGCTCCACCCCAGGAAATCAAAGCCATTGGAGCTGTGAGAGTGACAGATGTCAACCTCAACACATAATGAAATAGGATATGCTGGAGGGACAGATACATAACCCAGAGGCTCCCCACACCCTGGAACAGGATCCCACTCCATGTTAGGCAGAGCCCCTCACTGACACCCCTCAACAGGAATATTGCCAAGTGGATGGATGATTGTAGATGTACACTGGGGGTCTTCACTGTGTCACGTCCAGGCAGAGGCACAGTAAAGTAAATCATAAATGGCCATAATATTCACATAGCAAGGGGAGGTAAAAGACACACACACCCTGGCTAGGCTTACTAATGGCCTAGGGTGGATAGCCTAGTATGAACCTATGAACTTATGAAGATACAAATTGTACAGGACACTAAGGATAATCACAAGGCTTACTCAACTGATGGTAGGAACCATGTTGGGAATTCACAGATATGCTCCGAATCACACAAATATTACAAACAACATACCAAACACACACACATATTGCCAACATACAACCTGACAGGTGCAGTGCAAACCCCCCAGAATGCAAAATATCTATCCCAGCAGACTGCTGGCCCCCTGACATTGCAGATGCTGAGGTAACAGCCATCATCTACAAAGCAAAACACACAGCAGCAAAGGTATGAGATGGTGTCCTGGGCTGAGTCCAACATGGACTCCAAGAAGAATGGAATGCCAAATCACACTACTGTTCAATGTCAGCCTTACCACAGGATATGTACCCAAAGAGCAGTGTACAACAACAGTGGTCCTTCACAACAAAGGTGTTGCCGGAATGGATACTGCAAACTACCACCCCAGGATCCTGACAAGCTTGGTCTGCACAGCTATGGAAAGGATCAACATGTACTGCAGACATAAAGCTATCGGGGACCTACCGACACCGGACCCTACCCAGTGTGGCTGTCGTTAGTGCAGATCCTGCCCCTAAACAGGAGAGGGGTTGCAAACCAGACCAAGGACAGAACTGACATGGTCAGACATGCTGCATCCATGTCAGACTACAAACCAGATATAAGTAGCATCCCACAAGGCTTGGTCCTGGGACCTCCCTCGTTCCGTATATATGTCCCATAGGTACAGGCCAACATGGAAGGACTGTGACTGAATATGTATGCAGAGGAGTACAAACTGCCCACCATATCTGACCCCCAGCTGACACAAGCAACCCACAAAAGGGCCACATAGAAACAGACAACTGGTGCCATAGCCATGTCAGCAAGCTAATTGCAGAAATGTGTATAGACAACCACCGTGGATATACAGTAAGTGCCCACCAATTACCACACAGGTGTTAACCCATTACGTACCTAACATGTAATGAGAGACCTGTGGACACAAGGTGATAGATATCCTGCGTTGGACAAACATGTGGCTGTAGTGTTCACAGAAACATACCATATACCCACCCAATCATGAAGGTTGTCAGATCTAGATAAGGGGAGGTCACTGTGGCTCTGCAGTCATCCTTCATCAGCGTCACAATTGACTACAATAGCCCATGTGGGATGTACCTCAGCAGACACCTCCATCAGCTGTAAAGTCCACAACAGTACCTCACCAGGAGTAGCAAAGAGCATGAACAGATGCCATGTGTTGCCTGATTAAACAAACCGCAGCTCCACACACTGCCATACTGCCCACCCAGAGGCAAGCTGTGCCTGATGTATGAAGCCATGTCCAAGCTGGAATCAATGAACATGCTGCACCTTGTACAATCTGAATGGCAGTGAGCTATGCACATGAGAGGCCTGAACCCCAGCACTGACATACATAGGACAAGCTGTACTGAATGATCCATAACACAGAAGCCACCCCACTCTTAAGTAAACTCCCAGTACAGGTTAGCCAGAGAGTCACCCATTGACACTCCTCAAGAGGAATCTTGATGAGTGGATGGGAGATGGTAGGTTTACCCTGGGTATCACTGTTATGTCACAGGTAGATGGAGGCACAGTATACTAACCATGACATATGTCATGGCAAACTCCAGTTGCAATGTGTGTCGAAGGACAAACACACTCTCTGACTAGCATCAGAAATGGCCTAGGGCACATCGCTAGTGTTTGCCAATGTCCACCTATGTTGTGGAATACACTACCAATGTTGGACAAGCCTGGTTTAGGTAGTCCATATCTGAACATAATGCAACATGGTCATATGTGCACAACTGGCCCCTACACAGTCTGTTGTGCTCACTATGAAGATTTCAAGCAGTGATAGGACTAAAGCCCAGGATACTGTCCACCACAGTGAAAGTACTGAACCAGTACACTATACGGTACTACAGTGTTAGGTCATTATGAAAGGATGTTGACAACTGTATGCAAAGTATCCCATGCAATCCCTGCAGGCACAGTATAATCCCTGTTGTGGTCAGACACGAAGCAGTTGGCCAGTAAGTACACAACATGACACCCAACACACAACCATAAACGTGAGATATTGTTGAAGTACACACTCACCCAAATATGTGGTGGACTGCAGAGTTCAACATATGGAAAGCTCACACTGGGCATGCTCGCACACTTTGATAAATGAGGCATCTGTCAGACAACATGCCATGGAAATGCTGAACTGGGCATGCTCACACACTTAGGCCATATCTCCGTTTAGCAGTTGGCCACACATATCTGGTATTTGTACGTGTCATTCCAGGAACCAACCACAACACAGCAATCTGCCCAGTGCACACAGTAAATGACTACAGAGACATAAGTGATATAGTGGATCCCCCTCATATTCAAACATCTTCCACAGATACACAAGTTGTTCATAGGAACAGGGAATGCTATGACAAGAAAGACCTGCAAACAGTCTAACAGCAACAAATATTGTGCATCTGACAATTAAACATATGGGTGTAGAGGTCAATACTAGGCTGTTTGCCCTAGGGAATGACAGCTTAGCCAGAGTGTGCTTGGCATCTGCACCCCCAGCACAGTAGGCTACTGTGCCACTGTAAAGTAGGTCACATAAGGCAACGTGTGAGGCTAGTGTGCTGTGCCTCTGTCAAGCAGGGACACAGTGAAGATCCCAGGGTTTGAATGTGCTAAGCCACATCCATGTTGTTGGTGTGTGCTGGAAGAGGGTTGCTGAGGACCTCTAACAGTAAGTGGGTATCAATAACAGACTGAGGGGAGCCCTATCTGCATTTTCTGGACAATTTCACTGTTAACACTGTGTTGTGATGATTATGTGGAATTGAAGTGTCGTGCCGGTACTGTTCAGAGATGTCCTCCCTCTGTGGGCTACAGCTCTGCAATGTATTAGCTCACTCTGTCTGTTGGACGGCTCATATATGGCTGGTGTACACCTGACAAGTGTCCTGTTGTGGAGCAGTCATGGGTATATGTGGGATAGCATGATCAATGCAAACCTTACACATGCTCATAGAATGCAATTGTCAAGAATTATGCAGAGTGGCCAGTATAGTCCCCCAGCATGGGTCCTTTGAAGTCTCCCACCCCAGTCTTCACAAGTGTAGAGTCTGCTTGTGCTAAATACAGTTTATTTGCAGTGACAACCTTGCCTGGGGGTGGGGATGGGATATGGATGTCCAGGAAAAGGTGAGTATGGTCAGATATCAACAATGGTGGTCTACCTCTGGTGTGGAACAGTGAGTACCCATGTTGCAGATGGACAGGTGCAATATGTATTCCCCCATGTGGCTGTGGTGAGTGGTTCTGCCATAGCACATGGACCCACAAATTGTAGTGGCTGTAGGGTAATATTGTAGAGGCCTGAGTAGTTCCCACACACAATATGCCTGTACCTGATGTTAACAACTGGAATGGTGTATGTGAACACCTGCATATCCCGGCACTGTTCCCAGGGAAGCAAAGTGTGTGTCCTGGATGTGGGAGTGGTGTTCTGGACTGGTTGTTTTGTGTGTTACAGGTCATGTGGTCACGAAGCATAGTATAGAACATAACCTGCCAGTGCGATGTACATATCTGACCCTGAAGTAGGTGGCTGCAAATGCATATATATGCTATCCCCCACCTGACAGGTAGTACTAGATGTACATACCTCTGTAGAAATAAAGATGTCAGCACCCTATAAATACTGCAGGTGCAGAACAGATGCCCAGTAATTTGGATAGCGCACTCTGCTAATGTGTCTCCCTCAAGTGCCGTAATATAGTTAGGTAGGAGTTTGAACCATGCAAATGCTCAGTGTGTGTGGGTGAGCGGGGTTGTTGTGTGTGCAAGTCTGTGTGAGGGAAGTGTCCCTTTTGGCAACTGGGAAAACACTCTACAGGATGCACATTCCCCTTTCTAAACACTGATGATGTCAGCACCCTATACATACAGCGGGAGAAGGGAAGCCTCCCAGTAATGTGAGTAGCACGCTCTGCTAATGTGTGAGTGTCATAACATAGTTAGGCAGGGGTTTGAATCCTGCAACTGCTCAGTGTGTGTGGAGGGGGCTTAGTGTGTGTGCAAGTCTGTGTAAGTGCAATGTCCCTTTTGGCAACTGGGAAAACACTCTATAGGATGCACATTCCCCTTTCTAAGCACTGATGATGTCAGCACCCTATAAGTACAGCAGGAGAAGGGAAACCTCCCAGTGATGTGAATAGCTTGTTCCGCTAATGCGTCTGTCATGAGTGTCATTACATAGTTAGGTAGGGGTTTGAATCCTGCAACTGCCCATTGTGTGTGGAGGGGGGTTAGTGTGTGTGCAAGTCTGTATGAGGGAAATGTCCCTTTTGGCAATGGGGAAAACACTCGACAGGCTGCACATTCCCCTTTCTAAGCACTGATGATGTCAGCACCCTATAAGTAGAGCAGGAGAAGTGAAACCTCCCAGTAATGCGAATAGCGTGCTCCGCTAATGCGTCTGTCATGAGTGTCATAACATAGTTAGATAGGAATTTGAATCCTGCAACTGCCTACTGTGTGTGCAAGTCTGTGTGAAGGAAATGTCCCTTTTGGCAACTGTGAAAATACTCTACAGGGTGCACATTCCCCTATCTAAGCACTGATGATGTCAGCACCCTATAAGTACAGCAGGAGAAGGGAAACCTCCCAATAATGTGAATAGCGTGCTCCGCTAATGCGTCCATCACAAGTGTCATAACATAGTCAGGTAGGGGTTTAAATCCTGCAAATGGCAAGTGTGTGGATAAGGGGAGTGTGTGTGCTGGCAAGCCTGTATGAAAGGTATGTGCATTTTGGCAATTAGGAGAACACACTACATGATGAACATTACCCTTTCCAAACACTGATGATGTCAGCACCCTATAAGTACAGCTGTAGAAGGGAAACCTCCCAACAATCCGAATAGCACACTCTGTTAATGCGTCTCTCTCAAGTGTCATAACATAATTATGTAGGGGTTTGAATCCTGCAAATGACAAGTGTGCATGTTTGAATGAGGGGAGTTTGTGTGTGTGCAATTCTGTATGAAAGACATGTGCTTTTTGGCAATCAGGAGAACACACTACATGATGCACATTACCCTTTCCAAACACTGATGATGTCAGCACCCTATAAGTACAGCTGGAGAAGGGAAACCTCCCACTAATCCGAATAACGCACTCTGCTAATGTGTTTCTCTCAAATGTCATACCATAGTTAGGTAGGGGTTTGAAACCTGCAAATGGCAAGTGGGTGTGTTGGGATGAGGGGAGTTTGTGTGTGTGCAATTCTGTATGAAAAGCATGTGCTTTTTGGCAATCAGGAGAACACACTACATGATGCATATTACCCTTTCCAAACACTGATGATGTCAGCATCCTATAAGTACAGCCGGAGAAGAGGAACTTCCTAGTAACCCGAATAGTGCACTTCGCTAATGCGTCTCTCTCTCTCTCTCTCTCTCTCTCTCTCACATGTCGGGACATAGTTAGGTAGGGGTATGAATCCTGCAAATGGCAAGTGTGTGTGTGGGGGGTAGTTGGGTGTGTGTAATTGCATGTGTGAGAAAACAGATCCTTTTGGCAACTACTACACTACACCAGATGCTGCATATTCCCCCAGTAAACACAGGGAATGTCACCACACTATCAGTACAGCCAAACAGGGCTACTTACCCAGTAATGCCAATAGTGCGCTCCGCTACTGGGTCTATTACCACTGTTAGAGCACAGATAGGTATGTTTTGGAAACCCACAACTGCCACGTGTGGTTGTGTCACACAATATGACCATGTGTGAGTTGTTCATAACAATGCATGCCATTGCCTAAACCAGCAATGGCAATGCACACATGATGTATGTGTGACACATACACATATATACCTGTGACCTTCAGTAGTTACCATGTCTGACACGTGCCTCAAGTGGATAAATGGTATTTGCAATGCATAACATTATGACTGTGTCTTACTGTGCAGGGGCCACATGCGGTATGTGTATCTACAGTGTGAGTTGTATATGGTATAATACCAACAGCAGGGGATACACATCTGGTCTGGGCCATATAGTCTACATGCAGTCGATGAACAGGTGCTGCATGTTCCCACCTGTTGTGGGAGTGGTAACATGTTGTTCCACTGCAATTCAGTGACTACATGCTGGAAACCTTTCAGCTAGTGTGTTGTAGCTACAGTAATGGTCACGCACAATGTTTGGCTGGATGCAGTCCAGCCATATAAAGACATTTCTAGAGACTGTCATATTGCCAGTGTTGTTAGGGAGGACAGGTGGGTTTCCTGTGTATGGGAGGGTTGTGTGTGCCAGGCTATGAACCAGAAGGCAGTCCAACACACTGTTAGCTGTTCATGGATAGGCCCTGATGCTTTGTGCTGTACCAACAACCTGGAGGTTTGTGTATCTGTGGTGCCTTGAGATACCACCCCCCTGTCCATGTGTGTTACATGTGTAGGGGATGACAGGCATGGTATGAGGTATAACCTGCCAGTGATGGGTTGCACCTGTGAGCCGTGAATCAAGAATCTGGTACTGCACAGATATTGCAGTTTACCGTGCTGAGGACAGTGTCCAGTGCATGCATCTTGCGGTGTACACTGCTGGTGTTGTGTAGCATCACTGTTAGTGTCCTATCCTGTGTGATACCCGCGGAGGTGGCTATGTAATCTGTGTCCTGCAGCAAAAGGCACTATGTGTGTATCAAGGGGCTTCACCAATATACAATGGCCCATGGGTGTCACGTGCAAGCTGCCCCTCGCAAATCATTGTGGCTTCCTAGCATGTAAGCACACGTTGACAGGCATTGGATACCCTCTGAATGACATTGGAGATTGAGCAGAATGTAGACATAGAACACCCTTCCTACATATTGTGGTAGCATACCTGGTGAGGGTATGATGGCAACCAAGGTCAGGCTCATACTGGCCCGTGCCACATGCTGAGAGAGCCCTTCTATGTTCACTATCATGTAGTCCAGGGAGGTATGTCTCAGGTCATCCATAGTGGCATGGACAATGACTGAGTCATATGTGTCCATGCCTCTGACAGACCTGTATGCATGTGTTTTGTGGTGGACCATAGTGCCCCACGGGCATATCACTGTGACCTTCACCATGTACTGCCTGTTGAGCGGGACCACACTGCAGCGGCCAAGAGAGGTACCTGACACATCTGTAGTAGGTGTGTTGTGTAGCCCTACAGGCTGTGAGTGTGTGGCACACGGGATGTGTGTGCCATGTGTGGCATGTGCTCTGTTCCGACTTAACGTATGCCTGTGTGCCAGCTACGGAGGTGTGTGATGCTCAGGCACGATGCTATTCTGAGTCTCCAAGTATGCCCCAGTGTGTTCGGATTGCTGTCAGTGCGGGTCTATGTCAGACTGGTATTGTAATCACTGTAGTATGTCATGCCACCTGACGGGGTATGGCAGTACTGGGTTCAGAGTGCTCAGTCCCCAGATTGGCTATGTGGTGGCATCTCACACATGTGTTGTACTTTCCTGCCCAGGGGAGAGGGTTGACTGCATACATGTGGCAGCTGTGACATTGTCACATGACTCACATAAACCACAACTGGACCATAGAGGTGATTCACAGGTTACCTTTGCACATGCTACCATAGTAGTGTGATTGCCATGGTGATTACCAACACATAGGGCCAATGGGGAACAACATACTGAAGGTGAGTATGTGTGGGTGTACTGCTACTAATTTCATAGCACTGGCATATATGACTGCACACCGGGGTAAATGCCAGGTAAGTCATATGCAATGTGTCACAGGCAACGTACATGCGAACAGGACAGACAGTGACGTTCTGTCATGTGGAAAATTGACATACGTATAGTACGCTATGCAGATGTCACTAGGAATCCACAGAAGCTCTGTAACTCTGCATTGCAGGTGGAAGCAGTGTTCCAGGGAACCCCAAGCAGACATGCACGCAAACAAAGCTACAGTAAGCAGGGCTGGAAGTAGTCCATTGTACAACAAAGAAGGGGTAACACTTCCAGTAGGTAACAGGCATGCACTATCAACATGTACCCAGGAATGCACAGCTCAGATGTCCATGGTAGAACTGATATTATGTCATATTTAATTGTAATTTGTATTACATTGGTACTGCACACATATCAACATGCGCAAACATCCACATTGCATAGTCATTGTGGGCAACATGCCACCATTACTGTACATGTCCATCATTGCGTATCACTACTTGCATTAGCTTCTCCCCTGTGCTACCTATGTATGTGGCTATCTGTTGACATCCTTACCACCGGTATGCAATAATGTGCAGCTGTTACACTATGGTACTTACTATGGGTGTAGATAAGAATTCAGGACAGTCATACAGTTACTGCATCAGGCATGCTGGGATATACACACAGTCATTTCAGCACACTATACTGTTACCAACATGATACTAGTAATACACTTCTATTTAGTCACCCTGTGCATCAGCAACGTGTTTACATGTTCCTGCACTGATATTGGAGATTGCAGGAGGTGGCACAGTTTCATCATATGCACAGGGTGTGAATTAGGTATGCCTGAGTCTGCCACTGATACCACCAATTGACATGTGTGTGTATGTGTGTTGGTGAGGGACAGCAGTACAGGGTGGGGCACTGTTGGTGCAGTGTGTGCGTGTATGCGGTAGCCCTAGGTGTTAACATTTTGCATGTGTGTATGCATGCACACAGTTCCACCTCATGGCTGCCATATACTGGAGTTTGTGGACAGCCACAGACTGCACCTGGCAGGTCATACAGATCACTGTCTGTGGGTATGGACATGGTACCTGTGCCTGGCAGGGGTGCTACAGACCATATCCAGTACTAAGCCAGACTGGATACTGTCATCAGAAGCGGGAGTGTGTTGACTGGACACAGGTCCCTGTTGGGACTGTCCAGAGCCACTTGCATGTGGTCTCCTGGGGCGGTCTGATGACAGCACAGACCCAGCATTGCTGGGGCTGCTGCTGGCACTATGGGGGCGTCCGCGGATCTGTTGTTGTCCGCGTCAACTGTCAGCTGCCGCTGTTGGACATGTGGTTGTGGAACTGCTGTAATATGTCCCCACAACATCTGTTTATGACATCGGTGAAATTACGGATAGCATCCGTGATGTCACGCATACTGTCAGTCATGGATGTGTGACATGCTGTCAGCTCCCTCAGACCCTGTCTGGTGTACCTTTCCATACGCGACTGTGCCTGCATGACAGCCCAAAACATAGCTGAGGTTGACAGACCTCTTTGGGCACGTCTGCCAGAGGCAGTACGCCCAGTGATGCTCCCATGAGAACCCATGGAAAACTGTTTGTGAGGTACCTTCTCAGGATCCTGCCCATGGCTGCTGCATGGGGAAGCATGTGCCATCGATACCACATTACCCTGGTCAATGCCCACTGTATCCTGTCCATCACCTAGGGACAATGGTGACATAGGATGTACTGGCAGGATGACTGTGCGCAATGATGGGGTTGACAGCTGTGTACTGTCAATTGGCTGACCAATGACGGACCCTGACACACCTTCCTGTGCCATTACACAGATATCATCATTATCAGTACCTGTGGCACCAGAGCAGCACCAGAACCTGTGGGAGGAAGACAGGAAACACAGTTTACAATGTCTACACAATGTTACCAGTGATGCACTACACATGCACACATGCACACGTGGACACATGCACACATGCACACATGCACACATGCACACGTGGACACAGGCACACATGCACACATGCACATGTGGACACGTGCACACGTGGACACATGTACACATGGACACATGCACACATGCACACGTGGACACAGGCACACATGCACACATGCACACCCCGCAGTATACACACAGAGCACTACTGAGTTACACTATTATTACTACACTATCAGGACTAAAATAGGTATTGTTAAAACACACTCACCAGCATGGATGGGCTGCCTTGCTGTAACACCGGAGGGACCTGCAGAAATGAGAGGATTAATGTCAGTGGGCACAACTATGCCATTGATACTGCATATGATACAGTGCAGTAGTACACCAGTTGCCTTTCACATGTCAGCTGCTGATATTGGCAATATCACACCTGCACAATTACATACTATGTTGACAGCTACATACCACGGACACACCTTACACATGCATAAACTAACAGTGTACAGAACAGTCAAGTGTACATATGGCATATTACCTGCACGCTCCATGTCATGTTGCTGTGTGGATCCAGCCTCCATCATAATACAGGTGTGTTGCTGTTGATGTTCCTGGGCTGGAGCCACAACACTTAGGAGTAGCCCCACCAGTCTGGTGAGGGGAGGATGTGTGGCCACCCCACCTCCTGTGGCAACCTGTTGCCTGTGGGTATCCGACGCACGCTGACGGACATTTCTGATTAAATCATTGCAGTGATGTCGTACCTGCTCATATGTCCTATTATGCATGCCAATGTCATTTACCCTACGGACAAGGTCTTGCCACAGTGCAGCCCTCTCCTGCTGATTCTGGCTGGTGCGGGAAAACAGTATGTCATAATCCCGCACCAGGCTCTGGTGTATCTCTTCATCTTCTGCAGCAGAGTAGGCAGGATTTCGCTGACGCGCCATGTCCCTGAAAGAGAACACAAACAGGATATCAGCAAACTATGTCAGCAATATATGGCACACATACTATACATGATACTCAACTGTAGTGATATACTACTACTCCCATATGTAACACGTGTGTGTGTCTCTTGGTGGATACACAAGTACATGGCCAGATATCAGTGCTCAGCCAACACCTGTGCAACAATACCTGCCACATTCCATACAACATAGTAGCAAGCCCCATCGGTCAGCACACTGAGATAGGTCCAATTCACAACCTCACTCTGGGGGTTCATACCAAGGTACTGTATGTGGAACGCCATCCACTAGTGTGATCTGGACACAAATTACTTGGCCTGGATATACATATCCCACCAACACCACCAGCACAGTAGACTACTTTGATATATATGTGAATAGACAAATATTCACTTGTTAGGACTGACATGGTATCCATGCAGCCCACTGGGCCAGTGGAAGCCACAACCCACAATGCTGACCCCTTTGCGAATGCTTCCCATGGACATCCCAAAGAATGCATGGGACATGCACACACATTTCTAACCCAGACCCTATGCACAAAGGTTAGGCATCCTGTCTGGTGGACCCCAGCCAATGGCAGATTGTATAATGATAGAAGGAGGCTACTGCAGGACAGAGCAGATTCACATAAAGGGAAGGCATCTGTGGTCAGCACTGGTAATAAGCTATGGTCTCTCATAACAACATCCACGGCCTACTCTGAGAGGGAAATGGCCACGGACACTATAGATAACCACAAGGCCTTCTTCAGTTATGTTAGACATATGGACCAAAAGCCTCAGATATGCTCTGAGTTACTACACACCTACTTAACATTCACTGAACACACAGATATTGGCAACATTCTGGAAGACAGGTTCAGTGCGAGTATCCCCGCTACCTCTCCCCCACACTTAGAAATACTTATCACAGCTGAATGTAACCTCCCTATCATCTCAGATGTCCAGGTGAGGGCCGCCATCAGCAAAGCAGAACACACAGCATCAATGTGACCTGATGGTATCCCTGGATGTGTGCTACGTGAACTCCAAGAGGAGATACAACCGCATATAAGACTGATATTTAACCTTGGCTGTACTACGGGATATGTACCTGAACACTGGCATACAGCAACGGTGGTCCCACTCCACTAAGGAGGCACCTCTACTGACCCTGGGAACTACCGCCCCATAAGCTTAACCAGCCTGGTCTGCAAAGCTATGGAATGATTCATTATGGGATGCATATACAGCGATATTGGGTACCTGCAGACACTTGATCCCACCCAGTTTGCCTTTGTGATGGACTGATCCTGCCTTTTGAACCTGGTTGACCTTTCCAAAACAGTCACTACAGCCATTGATGAGGGCAAAGCAGTCCATACAACCTGCCTGGACTTGCCTAAGGCCTTCAACACAGTACTCCACTCAGGCATCATAGACAAGCTCATCAGCTTACATGTTACTACATATGTCACATGATGGGTTGCACACTGGTTGAAATACAGAATCCATAATATCGATATTGCGGGAGCCATGTCAGACTCAAATCCAGTCACATGTGGTATCCCACAGGGCTCTGTCCTAGGACCCCTCTTGTTTGGCATTTACTTCTCAGATGTGAAAACAAACATGTGCGGGTTGTGGATGACAAAGTTCCCAGACGACTGCGAACTAAGCGCCATAGTCGTTACACCAGCTGACACACACATCCTACAGACAGGCCTCACTGAAACAGACAACTGGTGCCAGAATCATGGCCTAACACTGAATGACATGTAATGTATAGTCATCCCCTTTGGGCGAATCAACGTGCACACAACTTATCACATGGACATACCTATAGATACAGACCAATGACACATATGGAGGGTTCACAGTATGTAGACTATAAACTTGTTACTTTACATTACCTGTGTTTGTCGCAGCTGGTTGCGTTACCATTGCTATAGCTTCCTGCTGCTGCTAGCCCAGCTTGATACTGACACTGATTACAGCTTCAACTTAGTTTGTCTTACGTGTGTTTTTGTTTGTGTTCTTCTTTTCTTTTTTTTTTTCTTTCTCTCTCTCTCTCTCTGTCTGCCTCGAGATGGTGCAATGAAAGTATTGCATGTGTGGAGTGGAAGTACAGGATGCTTTTGTAGGTATCTGCATAAGTCCATGTGATGGCCTCTGCACCACTTGTAAGCCAGCATTTGCTAATTGCATGCAGCCAGTTGTGTACTGATTGCAGTTCTCACTGTGACTTCAGGACAGTGCTATAAAAGGGAATGTGAGATAGGCATTGCCCTTTCAGATTGTAAGGGCAGGGACCATGCTGGTATGCTGTGGACACTGTTCTGTGAGTGTAAAGGTTAGTATCTCTCTCATGATTCAGGCTGTGTTGTAGATTCACATTTCTCCATTCATCTCTCCTGTTTCCTGTACTAAGTGTGTATGTACACTGACACCTACAATTATATATATATATATATATATATATATATATATATATATATATATATATATATATATACATACATTTATATATGTATAATAACTGACATTATTACCTACTAGCTACCAACTAGCATGGCTATTTCTGTTCACACACTACTATTATAGAAATCCACTAGATTTGACAGTAAGTATACATGACATGCTTTGTGTACTACACATCCTATATTCCCTTTACATTCATTCCTACTATTACATGATATATTTATTTTAGCACAATGTTCTTGTATAACAGTCATGGCTTAGTGGTAAGTCATGCAGACTACTGTTTCCAAGGTCCTGGGTTTGGGACTGATAGTGGGATTTTATTTTGCTTTTGAACTGACTACAGAATGTGTCAATCAGAGTGACTAAGGCAGTTTTAAGCAGTTGTAACCAGGTTAGTACTGGTTTGCACAGAGCTCCCGCATGCGCACTGGCGTTCAGCTCCGCGCACACCCGCTTACAACCGTTTAACAGTGCTTACTCTGGCGCACACCCGCGCTATTTTCTTTGAAAGAAATGAAAATGGGGAGACAGGAAAGTGGTGAAAAAGGGGTGACAAAGAGGGTAAGACAGGGAAACAAGCTTGGGTTTTGCAGGAGGGATGTACGGTAAGGCTCATAGCTGCCCATTTCTTCATCAGCAACAGCTGTGCATATGTTTGTAATTTGGTGTGACATTTGAAACCTTCCACCCCTGAGAGAGGTGTCAGGACAACAATACTTGTTGTACAGCCAATTGTAATTGATAGTTTCCATGTCCAGCAGACGTGTGTGGAATGGGCAGCTATGTATGGGGCGTAATTTTTTTGTGGGTACAGAGTGCCCTTTTTTTTTTTTTTTCAGGTGAGAGTGGTATGTCAGGTAAAGGAAGTCGGTATAGCTGGTGAGGTAGGTTGGGTAGGTCAACAGACAAGACAGACAAGATGCATACAGGGGCGGTGTATGACACATGTGGGGGGGTTACATAATTGATGGGGACAGATGTTTGGATATCCAGAGCCCATGAGCCCACAGATGGCAACAGTGGAACTGATATCCCCACCCAATGGCAGTTGCCACTGTTCCTTCACTGCCCAGGATGGGGCTGTGCTGGGGGCTGTGTAGGCCGGGCAACAGGCATGCCCGTAAGTTGTGCCACCTGTGCCTCAAGCTGGCGTAGGGGCCCAAGAACAGAGTCCCGGATCTCCCTATGCACCACAGTCCGGACTCTATGGAGGGTGAGTGGTGGTTCTCCTCTGGCCACACTTGCAGAGGGGGTCAGGCCCCATCCCCTGCTGCGCTTCCACCCGCAGGAGGCACAGGGCCACCGGAGGAGGGTCCAGACTGGGCACTAGTGCCAGGTGCACTCGCCAGCTGAGGTGGGAGAGGTGGGTCCGCTGGAACCCGCCTTCCCTGTTGTCCTATGTTTTGCATTATGTCATGACAGTTTGGGTTAGTAACATACAATACCATTCACAATTAGTTGCAACAGCATACATTAGTATTCCCATTAACCAAACACCCAGATATTCACACCACTGAACAGCGAGCATAACACATGCATAATTTGAACAGCAATACACAGTCCAACAACATGCAGGGTTGATTGATGGCAATAGGCCATCAGGTTTGGATGTATGAACAGGGCAGATGCATCAACGTACATGCAAATATGTATGACCCAACAGGACAAATATCCAGGGGTGTTAATTGTGATTGCACATACCAATTTCACGTGGAATGGATTATATGTGGTTATAGGGTGGGGTGAAGAAAATATAATTAACACCTTCAAATACCAATACATATGCTGTACATTTCTAATAGCTGCAGATATATACACACTACTGTTCTAACTACAGTTTCCTATATGATAACTACTTCAAGTTGGTGATAGGACTGTTACTGCTACATCAATATACATTTTATTGTTATTCATACACGTTCATATTTGGCTTTGTTCAGCTACATCATCCTGCTACATTTGCTTTATATAGCTATAGACAACTGTGGATGTTTGATATTTCAGACAATCATACTATCTGCATATTGCAGACTGAGAGCAACATATCAAGATTTTGGGATACACATTCCAGCTGCAGCAACACTTTGAACACATTTCGCAGTTTGGTTTTGCTTGTCACATTCATTTCATTCTGTACTGACTGCAGTATACTTTATTCAGGGGTTATTACTACTTTATTGGTGGATTCATAACTCTTTCTCACACTCTCTCACTTGTTTTCATTTTACTATTCAGGATGGTACTTACTTCTAGGCTTTATTGACACGTTTTACCTGTAGTTATTACAATCCTTTCCAGCAGTCTCACTTCTGTCATGTTTCAGTATTTCAACAGGGATATATTTCACACATGTAATTTGCTCATCTTCTGCAGCTGTACCTTTCAGCCTGCTGCAGGTTGTGTACTATTATATTACAGGTGGGGCATCTTTATTTCAGACTTTATTTCAGACATTTTCATTTTTCTGTTTGGATTACAGACTGCAACACACTTTTGTAATCAAGCAATACTTGCAAACACTCTTACACTGTTACTTGCACATTTTATTACTTAGCGACTACACTGCACTCTTTTGCTAACTGTCATACTTTTATATTTCTTTACAGTTACTGGGAGAGGATTACTGACCTGCCTGGTGGCACAACTGCACCAGCCTATCGCCATAGGCTCTGCGGTTCACAGAATGGACACCTGCAGCTGTAATATAAATAAAGTAATATTGGAATACACATCTCCATAGTATCAGCTAGTTTAATTTCTTACATACATAATTAAATGTAACTTAGTCAGTAGTGGGGCGTTGGGCATTTGCCGGGCCTCCTGGATCCAAAGGTTCAATTGGTCCTGCTTACGTCTCTTCAGGTCCACATGGTGGTGATGGACCTGCTCACCAGTCCTTGGAATCCCTGTGGCACTGGTGAGATCATGAGCTAACCGGTCCCACGCCTCAGCCCTATATGCTCCCCACAGGACCTGGCCCTGCATGAGTTGGGCCTCATGATTTTGGACTAGGAGCCAGACCATATATCTGGACTCCTCAATGCCCCACCTCTGTGCTCGAAAGCAACTACCCTCACCTACTCCTGACATTCTGGCTGCAAGTTAGTTCTACAATCGTTTATGCTGTGTATTCCCACCTATGGGGCTTATATATGCCGTTTTTCCCACACTTATTTGTGATTGGCCATTTTGGAATTGTATCAACTTCACAAAACCTGCTTTGTCATGCTCCACTTTCTATTCATTCCTATATATTTGCTATTACTGCATTTCTAAGTACAGCTGTCATGGCTTAGTGGTTCAGTACCTTGACTATGGTGCATGGTTTCCTGGGTTCGAACCTGGCCACTGCTTTTTATATTTTATGACTGTCTAGACAGGCTACGGGGTGTGTCTGTGTAAAGGCAGTTTTGTTACAGCTTGCTCAACGTTGCCCGTCGGTTAGCTTGTTGGCGCGGTGCGCAGCTCCGCGCAAACGGGTTATGCTGGTTTATACCTCATTTGGCTGTCAGCACGCATATTACGCTCAGCTCAGCTAGGGGCACACAGTTTCAGCGTGTTAAACCACTGCTCACTTTCGAGCACTCATTTTACATCTGTTAAACCACTGGTCACCCACGGGCAGATGCACTCACCTTGTTAAACTGTAGCTCAGCTCTAGGCACATCTGGCATTTTTAATTATTTTGTTATCTCACATTTCTTAAAAATAAATGGCCCATGTCATTACATTTTACATAAAATATAATTTTATATGTGTACATATATGTCAGGGACTTGTTTCGTGCTTATTTCACTAAAAATAAAAGTTGATGTTGTGGAGGCTCGAACCATGACTGCCTGCTCTTCAGCTGATGGCTCTACCGCTACACTGTTGCTTTTTGGCTTACTTTGCATAGTTAGTTCTTATATGCTTTTCCACTTACTGCTAACTATGGCTGAGCTTCGGGCATGCCCGCGCAAACAAGCGCACTCACGGGCAAACATCTTTACAGTTAAAAAATATATATAGCATGTTCATTTATATAATTTTATGTTCATAGTCTGTGGGGGCATGTGTTGTGTTGTGTTTATTTACATTTCCATGTACTCTGTCGTGGGTGTTTACTTTGGGCACTTTTACTCTTCTGGGGGCATGTCCTCTTGCAGGGCTCGGCCTACGGACATGCCCCCTACTGTCTTCCACGGACCGTGTTATCCTTAGGTGTGATTCAGCATGCCCTCATGCATATGCATGACATGCTGATGTCACACCGTTTAACTGCAGCCTCCGTGTAAGCCTTGTATCTCTTACACGGAGGCTTCATGAATCCTGCCCATAGTCTTTTACCTTGTTTACTTAAGTATACCACACTTTTGAACTCTAATTTGCTAACTCTATTATTAAAAATGTAAAGTAATCAGGAAAAAAAGGATAAATAACTGTCAATAATGCGTATTTTGTCCATTTAGCTGCACTGTGCTGTCAAATGTTAATCCTTTTGTAACCTAACATTTCAGTCTACGTGGTATTTCCTGCTGCTACTGTTTTTCTTTTATGGAAATGATGGTAGATTAATATTGTTGATATCTTAACTGAGATCCATAGTATTTGTACTGAACAAATACAGTGATGTAGAATACTGGTATAAAAGCTAGCAAGTTGTTTTTGGATGCAAAGTAGAGGGAAATAAATACCTTAGTAGATTGCAGTTTTGAAATATTTATGGTGCCCAAAGCCAAACCGAATGTACGTTGCAAAATTTAGGTTCCTGAAATGCCATGTACATGTCATATGAGTCAGGACAGTTGAGTAGCAGATGCAATTCAAGACAAAAAACACATTCATGCAATATGCGGGAGGAAAAAATCTGTTTTCGGGAACTGCTTACAAAACAGATGAGAAAAACTAGGGTACAAGGCTTGTATTTAACTTAGTATTGTTTAGTCACTCTTTTGTGCTATCACTAATGAGCAAATACAGGATTTGTAATAAAGAGCGACACTGCAGTATCCCAAGGACATTTCTTTTCCCTTAGATATAGTGATATCCAAGTTGTTATATACAAGTAATGGTGTTTTGGGGGCAGCCATCATATTATGAATATATGTGAGCTTGTCCCTCTGCAAATTTTAATTTTAGTGATTTTTTTTTATAACTTTGACTGCTGTCCTTGGTCATGTTTTTGTGCATCCACATATGAGGATCTATCGAAAACCAGTTGTACTTTCATTTGGAAGCCAAAAAGCAAAATCTGTGTATGAGGAATGAAATTATGCTGGAATCTCATCAGCTCATCTTCTTCTTCTTTCAGCTTTTCCTGGTTAGGGGTCACCACAGCAGATCACCTGTCCGCTCATGATTAGTATATTATGGAATATGGCTCATGTCCTCTATAAAATGCTGTGATGTAGCATTGGATAGTCTCTCCAATTTGAAATGTATACAAAACAGAATGTAGGGCCTGCTTTAATGCAATAATTCCACTACAAAGCAAATGTTTTTGTAGACAGTAAAACTTTAGGAAGAAAACAAGGAAGTCAGCAGTATAAAGCATGGCTGAATCCTACCAGATTTGGGCAGATAGGGATACCACCAAATACTATGCAGCTCACTTCAATACAAAAGTTAGTACATAATGGCAAAAGTGCTGTATCCACAAGCAGCTCAATGGATGCAAGTAGAAAGCTTGAACTGATATGGCCATGCATCGTATATGTGCCTTATTTCTCAGTGTGGCATGTTTCATTCCT
The DNA here is from genome assembly GCF_019279795.1 of Protopterus annectens. Lineage (NCBI taxonomy): Eukaryota > Metazoa > Chordata > Ceratodontiformes > Protopteridae > Protopterus > Protopterus annectens. The sequence goes on from NC_056744.1 coordinate 932,337,876, forward strand.
GTTGCACATGCCTGCCTGCATATAGCAACACACTGGGCGTTAATATGTGTAGTTATCCTGGCACTGATGTTAGACCTAACCATAAGTACCCGGACATGCTGTAGGAAAAGTCTCACGTTCTTCATGGCACACATGATCGCTGTGTCTGCTCTGTACACTGCAGAAGAAGAGTTCTGCTGCATGTAATTCAATTTCATATAAACATAACTGTCATCATTACAGGTTCAGCCTTCAGGTTTGCAGGCCTTGTTACCTAAGTAGACATGTATGTACATAGTTATTGGTGTAATGAAAATAGACTGAAGATATAAAACTAAACTGTTTATAGTATTTGTACAGTGCTCACATTTCTGTTTAATGTCCACTTTTCTCTTTGCTCCAAATATACTTTCATTGCGTATCTAATTTTTTATTCCTACAGTGGTTGTACTATATCTTGTCTGCTGCATGGATGCCTTGTGGTGATCTGCTTTGTATTAGCAAGATGGTTGCAGTAGGACAATATGATTATATGATTAAGTATTTTTCTACAGTTTACAAGGTTTGACTTTGAGTTTCCTAGACAGTCTGCCTCCTTTCGGTTTAGACACATCCTAAATGTATGCATTTATACTAAGTTTTTTATTCTTATCATTTATTATTTATTTGCATTTGTTTACCAGGATGGTCCACTGGGCCATAACAAGCTCATTTTCAGTAGAGGCCCAGGGAGAAAAGCTCTACAATGAAATATACATCAATAGGTTCATAGGTGTTTAGTAGACTAATGACCACAAGGGCCTTTTTAAGTCTAGCCATGCATGCCAAATCTCTACAACACATATGGAACACATCAATACAAAATACATTACAGTAAAAATAGATTTACATAATGAGTATAACAATGCAAACGTTGCAGATGATAACTGAAGAAGCAAGGTAAAAACAGAGCACATTATAGGTTACTATATCAAGGATGAAATGTTTGCACAATTAGATTATAGCAAGTTAGGATATAAAGTTAGTATAATTAAGTTACACCTGTTGGTTGCTTACAGTCTTGCAATATATTCTGAATAGATGACCCTTTTGAAGTCATAAGATTAAATATAGGTAAGCATATCTGATAGAACAGTATCACTACAGCAGTTAAGTAAAGTAAATGTAGATAGAAATGTTTATAACAGAGTATTAGGTAAAGAAGATGTAAGGTAATATCAGGTTTTGGGAAGTGTAGTTTTGGCACATCTGCATTACCATAGAGAGGAAAGGTGTTGCTGCAGGGATTTTTTAAAGAGAGCTGCATTAATGGTCATCCTGGGTGATGGTGGGAGGGTGTTCCATAGCCTGACAATAGTAAAGGAGTAGAGCATCTGACCATCTGAAAGGTTTGTTTTTTTTCTATGTTCAACAGCAGTTGACTTTCGGATCAGAGGGGTCTGTTTGGATGGTACTGAGTAAGTAGAGAAGAAAGGGCAGGATAGCTTGATGGTTTGAATATAAGTTTATGTGCAGTGGTTAATTGTAGAAATGCAAGATAACATAGGTGTTCTAGCCAATTTAGAAGATATAATGAGGCACAATGATGAGATGAATATTTTGCATTGGTCATAAATTTTGCAATTTTATTGCAGCATGAGTCAAGTTTGGATTTCAGTGAAGACTTGATATTGATATTGTAAGTTTCTTGGAGGCCATTGTTTGCTTGGGCTAAAGGGAAGTCTCTGTGTTCATCAGTGGCAGTGATAAACATTGAGCAGCCTGCCTGCCCCTGTGGGAGTGGTTACTGCCTTGAAACTATAGTTTTATTGGCCGTTTTGGGTCAATTCCTAACTCCTTGATCTCCCTCTCTTAAAACCCTATTTTGTGCGGCTTTGCACGTTTTTGCGCATAGCGCAACATCGGGCAGCGCCACCTAATTGGGTTTAAACTATTCCTGGCTCCACAAAGTCTGCTCTTCACATTTTCCCTTAGAACTGCTCTATCTCTCAAATTAAACACCATATTCTCATTCTAAGGCCCCTCAGTGGTCCAAATAAGTAATTTTACAAGTTAGCACTAATAAACCATAAGCACTACTTACTCTTATACTCTCTACAATTACCTTGTCCCCTATTGGTCCATTTTAATTCAGTTCCCTATATTACTCTAGCATGTCCAAAGATCAGTCAATGGTTTCCTCTCCAGCCCAGCTGGTGAATCTGGGAATTTTGAGGCAATGTTACAACTGTCTCATGTACACGGACAACCCTCTCCTCCTCCAAACAGGTTCAAATATATGTGAGAGATGCAACCATATAGCCAAACTGGAGGCTGAGCTATCTCATCTCAAAACTGGTGTAACCAGTCAGGAGAAGGTAACCTCACACAACACAATTCCAGTATCACATAGTCCCACCACAACAGCGAACCAAACACATAAAAACACAAAAACATACTTGGAGGCTCTAAATAAAAATCTACCTAAGCAACAGAGACCTCCAAAGCAGACATCCAAGCAAACGCTACCCCAAAACAAAACATGTACAACACATAGCACACAAAGTCAGTGTGCCAAGCAGTCACAGCCCTTAAGGCTGAATAACACACCTGATACTCTTGTAATAGGTGACTCTATTGTCAGACACACTGACGTCCCGCTCACCAGGCTGAATAAAGAGAAGGTCACAGTGAGCTGCCTGTCGGGCGCTAGGATCCGCCACATAATGCAAGCACTCAGGTCACTCCAAAGCAAATACAAATATGACTCAGTCATTGTACATGCTGGCGTGAATGACCTGAGATGTACCTCCCTTGACTACATGAAAAGAGACATAGAGGAGCTCTCTGATCATGTAGCCCAGGCCGGTATGACCCTGACCTTGAGCAGCATCTTACCCTCACCTAGAATGATGCCACAGTATAAAGACAAAATGATCGATTTTAACAATTGGCTAAAATTTTGGTGTCATTCAAAGGGGATCCAGTGTCTGTCAGCCTGGGATGACATGTTCGACAAGCCACGTTGCTTCACTAGGGACGGCTTGCACCTGTCACCCCTGGGCTTTCGAATATTGGCAAAGGCTCTTGCCACCCCCATAGTGCCTTTTTTAGGCAAGGCTCAAAAGTCAAACCCACCTCCATAGACAGCACAAGGAACAAGAAACTAAGGGTAATGCTGCTAAACGCCAGAAGTCTTAACTTCAAGAAGCATGCACTCAAAGCTCTCCTCAGTATGGAGAGCATTGATATCTGTGCAGTGACAGAAACCTGGTTCAAGGCTCCAGAGAGCACCCCAGCACTACCAGGTTATACCTCATATCATGCTTTTCGGCCCCAAAACCCAGACCGAACCACAAAAGGAGGGGGAGTTTCCATATTTATCAAGGATATCCACACCTCCAGGTTAGTGGCATTGCACGAAGTATCGGAGACCATCCATGTGCAACTGACAGTGGGCAAGACTGCTTTTCAGTTTATAGCATCCTACCGACCACCCTCTCAAAGTCAGGAATCCCACTCGGCTTTCCTGAAAACATTGGAGAACATGAAGATCTCTCCGAACACCATTATATTGGGCGACTTCAACTACCCAAACATAGACTGGGAGCATTACTCAAGCCCCAGCACCTTAGCCCAAAGGTTCCTGGAATTTATAAACTCAAATGCTATGGAACAACTAGTCACCACTCCCACAAGAGGGGAAAACATACTAGACCTGATCATTACCAACATGGGGACTCTATGCTCCATACCAGAATTATATCCCTCATTGGTAAGATCAGACCATAAATTAATTTCACTGGATATCCACATCCCGACCCCACCCCAGCCCAGAAAACCACAGTGAAAAACTTCTCAAAAGCGAACTTCACACTTCTCAAAACTGAAGTGGAATCCTTCAAGGCCCCAGGGCCAGTGGAAACTACGGCCCAAACTGCAGAATCCTATATAAATGCATTCTACGGACATCTCCAGGAATGCATGGATCATGCTATCCCAAACAAAATCAAGACCCAATCATCCAAAGGCAGGCATCCAGTCTGGTGGACCCCAGCCATAAATAAACTGTACAACAGAAGGAGGAAGCTACTACATGATAGAGCAAAATCCCTAAAAGGGAAGGCATCTCTGATCAGTACTAGCAAAAAATTAAGATCCCTCATAAAATCCTCCAAGGCCAGCTTTGAGAGAAAAATTGCACAGGACACTAAAGACAATCATAATGCTTTATTCAGTTATGTTAGGAACCTGGGATGCAACTCCCAGACTTGCTCTGAGTTGATTCTAAACGACAAAAAATTCACTGAACCCACAGACATCGCCAATATCCTGGCAGACAGGTTCAGTGCAAACTTCTCCCCCCCCCCAAAAGAGCAAGTATCTATCCCAGCAGAGTGCTGCCTCCCAAACATCTCTGATGCTCAGGTGAAGGCCGCCCTCTCCAAAGCAAAAAACACTGCTTCCATGGGACCAGATGGCGTCCCGAGTTGCGTCCTACATGAACTCCAAGAAGAACTAATCCCTCAAGTAAAACTACTGTACAATCTCAGCCTCACTACAGGATATGTGCCCAAAGAATGGCGTACAGCAACAGTGGTCCCACTCCACAAAGGTGGCGCCTCTGCGGACCCTGGAAACTATCGCCCCATAAGCCTGACTAGCCTAGTCTGCAAGGCTATGGAGAGGATCATCATGGAACTCATAAACAAAGACATTGGGGACCTACAGACACTAGATCCTACCCAATTTGGCTTCGTCAAGGGCAGATCCTGCCTTTTGAACCTGGTCGACTTCTTCAAAACAGTCACCAAGGCCATAGATGAAGGGAAGGTAGTCCACACAGCCTATCTAGACCTCGCAAAGGCATTTGACACAATACCCCACTCGGGCATCATAGATAAGCTATCCAGCCTAAATATAAACCCCTATGTCACAAGATGGGTCGCAAACTGGCTCAAAGACAGAACCCACAGAGTCAGAGTTGCTGGAGCCATGTCAGACTCGAAACCGGTCACAAGTGGCATCCCACAAGGTTCTGTCCTGGGACCTCTCTTGTTCGGTATTTACTTTTCTGAGGTACAGGCCAACGTGGGAGGACTATGGCTCACCAAGTTCGCAGATGACTGTAAACTGGGCGCCATAATCGACTCTCCAGCTGACACAAACATCCTTCAAAAAGGTCTTGCAGAAATGGATAACTGGTGCCAGAGCCATGGTCTAAAGCTAAATGCCAAAAAGTGTATAGTCATACCCTTTGGCAAAAACAATGTGCCCACAAATTACCACATAGGTGGTAACCCATTAAGTACAGAGAAAGTAATTAGGGATATGGGGACCCAAGTTGATAGCAATCTCTCCTTTGACAACCACATTGCCAAAGTGGTCAGAAAGACCTTCTACATAGCCCACCTCATCATGAAAGGATTCACATCTAGATCAGGAGAGGTAATCATAATTCATCCCTCATCAGGCCCATCATAGAATACAATGCCCCCTTTGGGATGTACCTTACCCGACACCTGCAGCAATTAGAAAGACCCCAAAAGTACCTCACCGGGAGGATCAAGGGACTCAAACAGATGCCATATGCTGCTCGGTTAAAAAAACTCCAGCTCTACTCAGTTGCATGCCGCCTACTTAGAGGCAATCAATGCCTGACATATAAAGCTATGTCCAACCCAGAATTAATGGACATGCTCCACCTCAGAAAATCTAAATCCCTTAGAGCCATGAGCTCGAGGGACTTGAACCTCAGCACAGTAATAAATAGAACATGCTGGAGGGACAGATTCATAACCCAGAGGCTCCCTTCGCTTTGGAATAGAATTCCAATTCATGTTAGGCAGAGCACCTCACTGACTCTCTTCAAGAAGAATCTTGATGAGTGGATGGGGGATCATAGGTTTGTCCCAGGGATTACTTCCGTGTCACTATTAGACAGAGGCACAGTAAACTAAACTTTAAAAAGGGCACAGTATACTCAAATCAAGGCGTGGCGTAAGCCAAACACAATCGGGCTAGGCTTATAAATGCCCCAGGGCAGATAGCCTAGTATGAACCTATGAACCTATAAGAAGAGGGGCACCATATAGAAGAAAGGGATAGCTTTGTGGAGTGGTTAAAGGAATATTTTTGTCTGTAGAGTATGCCTAATTTTTGGTGTGTTGTTTTGAAAGTGCTGTGAATATGCATGTCAAATGATAGGTCTCCATCTATGATGACACCTAGAAATTTTGTATGTGGGACAGCCTCTATGATGGTATTATTTAGGGAATGAATAGTGAATTCATCCATGTTTAGGGGGGTGGTTTTCTTGGGGGTGAAAATGATAGGTTTAGTTTTTTTGGGGTTTAGAGCAAGTTGATTATTGGTCAACAATGTTTCAGTAGAATTGAGGGCACTTTGCGTGAGTTGCTGTAATTTTGATGTGGAACTGGCAGTGCAGATGATGGTTAAATCACCTGCATATTGGATTACAGTACCCTGACTAAGAGTGGTATGGAAGTTATTGATAAAAATGGTAAACAGAAGGGGCCCTAATATAGATGCTTGGGGCATGCCTATGGTTGTATTGAGGAATGGGAAGAAAGAATGTTATCACTTAATTGCTTGTTGCCTATCTGTGAGGTCGTTAGAGAACCAATTTAGGGTAGGGGGTGCAATTACTAGGTTTGATAGTTTAATGAGAAGAAGAGGGTGGGAGACCATATCAAAGGCCTTAGAAAGGTCAAGAAAGACTAAAGAGACTATTTTTCTATCATCTTGGGCACAGTTAACTGTATCCAATGATAAAAGAGCTGTGGTAGTACTGTGACCTGGCCTAAAACCATGTTGAGTTGGAGAAAGGATTTGGTTGTGTAGGAGATAATTAAGAAGCTGTGTATGAATTTATTTTTTCCAGGATCTTAGAGATGGGTGAGCAGATGGCATTAGGTCAAAAGCTGGAAATATCTATGTTGTTTCCTCCCATATGGAGAGGAAGAATATATGTTCTTTTTCCCCCAAACTGTAGATACGTAGGATTCATGGATAGACCTGTTAAGAAGTATGGTGATGGGATAAACAATAGAGTTAGCTGACATTTTTAAGAATTCAGGAGGTAGGATTTCAGGGACGTTGGTGCCAGTTTTGAGCTTAAGAAGTAGCTTTTTATAGTAGCAGTAGGTATAGGTGTGAGAGAAAAGTTAGCCAAAAGGGAAGTATAGGTCTTTTGAATTGTAGTATTTGCAGCAGCTAAGTTGGTTTATGGAAAGTTGGTGGTGGGATTAGCTATGGTATTTATGAAATATGAGTTAAAGAGTGAAGCTATTTTGGTGTGTGCCTTATCTGGAGTTGAACATGGATTATTATTTGAGTGTGGGTTTAGCACAGAATTGATGGAGCTCCAGAATTTTTGGTGGTTATACTTATGTTGAGTTTATAGACTAAAGCAGTATTCTTTTTTGTTTTTGATGATTATACACTTGATTTTGAAATTGTTTATATTATCTGAGGTCAGATGGGGTTTTTGTTTCTATGCCATAATTTCCATGCTTTATCCCTGGCAGTCATGAGCTGCTTTGTGGGTCTAGTAAGCTGGTTAGCATGGTTAGTTTCTACTCTTTTTTTCGCAGATGAGCCGGATTGTTTAGAATATTGAGAAACGTAGAGTTAAAGAACTCAACAGCTTCATTGAGGGGAAGGATTTTTAGTACATCCCAGTTTAGGCTTTGTAGATTTCATTAAGAGTGGTTGGGCAGAAGTGGGATAGGTCTCTGGTTTGCTTAAACTGTTGTTTGCTTAGTACTGAAGTATTTTATGTATTATAAGGGCAAGTAGGTGGTCACTAATACTATTGGGGAGTGTTCCCATGCAGGAGATTCTGTTAGGGTCAGACACCATAATCCAGTCCAAGACTGAGCCACTGTTGCTGTTTTTATTGGATCTAGTTATAATGATTAGTTGGGTAAAGTTGTATAAGTTGATGTTGGTGGAAGGATGGCAGTGTGAGATATCTAGCCAATTAATATTTACATCGCCCAGAATGATTGTTTCATTTTTTATATTGTTTGCTGTCCAAGCTAGGATTTCTTCTAATATGGGAATGTTGCTGCCTGGAAGGATATACAGGACTACAATACAGAGGTTGTTGCAGTTATTCATTTTTAGGAAGGATATTAATATTTCAACTGTGGAAAACTGAGGGATAGACGTAGGATATGGGACCATATTAAAGGTGTTTGGGTATATCAGTGCAACACCTCCACCTTTTTTATGAGGTCTATCGTATCTTAGACAAGCAAAGCCTGGGGGTTGGAATTTGGAATTTTTAATGTAGGGTTTTAAACACATCTCAGTAGAGGCTATAATATCAGGTTGGTTATGTGATATCCAGCCATGGAAATCTGTGATTTTGTTTTTGATACTTTGGAGGTTAAGGGTAGTGAAGTTTAGTGATTTATGGCAGCTAGGTGGGTTGGGAGCGGAGGAGATGGGGCCTGAATTAGGATGTATGTCTCCATATTAGGGTAGGGTGGAATATGTATTTGGGAGAACAGTTGGTTGCTGCTTCCTTTTTATTTTATAGTGACTACATAAAACAGAGTTTGTATTGGTGTTTTCTTGTGTGGGAAGGATTTTTATTTTGATATATAGGAGTGTGTCAGTTGCATATAGGCTTGAGGATATGTAAGAGAAAGTGATAAGAGATGGTGTTTGTGTAGAAGTAATTGATGTAGGTTTGCAGTGTATATGAGTTGTTTGAAGAGATGTTAAGTGTACTAATGGGAAAAAAGGAAAGAGACGGTGAAAAATAATATATTTTAGATAACTGACATAGTAGAAAGGGAAGGATGTTGGAGTTGAAGAATGTAAGTTAATGTTAAGATATAAGAAGACTTTGAGGAAGAAATACTTCTAGTACTGACAGGGGGTGGTTAGAGTACAGATTTGTAGGCAGATTAGTGAGTCTAGGGTGATAGGAGGAAAAATATTTAAATTGGAAGTGATTTGAAGGAGATTGTGATTCGATGTGATGCTATGATGGGAGGAGCTAGAGTTATATTTCTTTTCTGCAAAGTAGAGGAAGATAAATTAATTTAGAAACATTGTGGTCTCTATCCTGCCTACTGGACTCCTCTTGTAGCTGACAGCTACCAGCCACTCACTACGTAAAACTTGATTTCCTTATAGAGTGTGGACTTGGGTTACCAGGATTTAGTGTGCCCATACTGAGGAAGGAAAGTTTTTACTTTGACTTTTGTTCTTCTCTCACCATTGGACCATGGAAGAACATTGATCCAAACCCATGCCAGATACATATGTTCACACTTGTGCTTCATCTCATAACATAGACCCTCATGTGTCATTGTTGTGATAACTATGCTAGCCTCTCTCAGTGTTCACCAGGTTTGTAGGTTCTTACTAAACTTATTACCAAGGATACCACTGAGAAGCTCAGCCAACTCACCCAGTACTGATAAGAGATTTTCTGCCCCACGAATTACAAAGAATTTCCACACATATCCTAGCAGAAAAGTTGTGATCACCCATCTAGTTATCCAGACTATTTTTAAAGGTTGCCAAGAAAGCATTGTGCTTGATATGTAAGGGAAGCCAACTTCACAAACAGGTAATAAGTTGGATTAGGCACCTGTCATGCCCTTTGGAGGTGTTGATGTACTAGTCTAGGTTTAGGTTTGCTTTAGCACTGTTTCTGTTTAAGTGTTTGAGTGCAATGAGTGCGAAAAAACTCACAGCATGGAAAGCTAAGCAGAGAGGACCCCACAGGAGTTTGTATGACACAGAGTAAAGAGACAGGGCTTTTAATCTATTAAGAGTAACTAAGGGTGCTGAGACCTGACATATTTTTGATAGTTTCATACGTTTATTGGTTCATAGGTGATTACAAGGCTCATGACCACTTTTTAAGTCCATATTTTCCAAATGTATCTGACAGGTTTTGATACCCTATTGTTATTTTAAGGGGTATATGTAGGCTTGGGCATGGCTGGTCAAGCATTTATAGGATGCTGTTGTGTACTAGAGACATAGGTTGCAGACCAGAGATGAATTTCCTATTCCCCATCCACTGGCTCAAGTTATCTTGGATTGGGTTAGGGACAAACTCTGCTTCATACATAAATGTGAAGCTTGTTCCAGAGATGAGGTGATCTCTGATACACATACCTGCCCCTCCATCATGTCCAGTTTATGTTACAGATAGGGTTTATGTCCCTAGATCAGGTAATTCTGATACTATTTATTTTATAGATGTGCAACAGGTCCATCAGGACAAAATCAGAGGATGCTTTGGAGGCCAGGCATAGATCACCTCTCAGCAATCTGTAGGAGACTGAACAAAGGTATAGGGCTTTAAGACAGTCTTTGTAGGACATGCTATTTAGGCATGTATTCTTCCTGTGAGTAGCATCTGTGGATGCCCCAGTTGTAGCATATGCCTGGTCAGATACATACCAAATAGGGCACTGTACTCAATGACTGGTCTGATAAGGGCCATGTACAGCAGAACAATGTCATCCTTGGACCTAGATGTCTTACCCTTGCTTATATGTTGCACAGTATAGAATGATTCTCTTACTATCATAGACACATGATGACCACAGCCAGATTACTGTCAACATGTGTTCCTACATCTCTGATCAATGGATCTACTCATAGGGGTGTATTATCAATATGGTATTATTCAGAGGTAGCTGCCTTCCAAAAGAATACTATTATGCATTTCTTGGCATTGAGCTTTTTACCATTGCTCTGGCAACAGTTATTAGTCTGTGTCAGGCCTTTTTGAGGGCATTTTTGTCATTGGAAAATTCTTTGACTGTGCCTAGTTTGCAATTATCTGCAAACTTCATCAGCCAGAGGCCCATAACATTTGCTTTGACATCAGAGAAGTAGATGCTAAAAAGGAGTGGCCCCAGCATTGAGCCTTGTGGAACTCCACTAATAACTGGTGTCTTTGTAGAGGGAGATTCCCCTATCCTAACTTCTTGGTTCCTATCTGTGTGCTAGCTGGCTATCCAGTGGGTGACAGAGGGGTTTATACCTAATTTTGTGAGTTTGCCTATAATGCTCAAGTATGGTATTGTGTCAAATACTTTGGCTAGGTTAAGGTAGGCAGTATGTACCATTTTGCCATCATGCATTGCTTTGGTGACCTTCTCAAAGAAGTCCACCGGGTTGAGTAAGCAAAGTCAAAGTGGGTTGAATCCTGTGTCTGAAGGTTTCATGTGTCATTGTTTTTTATTTCCATTATAATCCTTTCCATGGCTTTGCATATGAGTCTAGTCAGACTTATGCGTCTGCTGTTACCTGGGTCCATAGATGACCTGTTGTTGTGCAGAGTGATGACAGCTGCAGTTCTTCATTTGCTTGGCAAGGAGCATGTCTGAAGGCTGTGGTTAAACAGTGAATCTAGTGGTCCTGATAGGTCATGTTTAATGCTTTTAAGGAGGCATCCTAGGATATTATCAGGGCACATCGATACAGTGTTCATTACCTTGGAAAGTGCATTGAGGACTTGTTCCCTAGTGATAATTGGGGGTGTTATGGTCAAGGGAATTTCCATAGGGGTTTCTTGGAGAGTGAGAGGGCACAACTGATGCTAAACGTGTCGGCCAGCAGATTTGCTGGATACTGTAGCTTAGCATCGGTGGCTCCAGTTACAATTAGTTCAGCACATTGTTGTTTATAGCCTTTAAGGTTGTGGACATAGCTGAAGAATGCCTTTGTCCATGGCCTGGGAAGCAATTTTTTTACTTCAAAGTTTGCTTTGGTAGACTTGATTAGCCCTCTGAGTTGCTTTTTTTAGATCAAAGAGAGAGAGAGAGTTTTTTATCTTACTGGGTATTGGGCTTCCTGATTTCTGACATGATTTTCTTCCTTTTGTTATACAACCTATTGAAGTTGCGGTTCCACTTGGGTGCTTTTTTTTTTTTTTTTTATATAGTTTGTCCTGTGCTTATTCTGGATAGGTACAGCTGTCTCTATGCAACCCTTAATATGATTGTGCAGGGTTTATGTGAAAAATTCTGCACAGGCAGCAGTATTCTCAGGGTTTGAGAGGCTTGATATTTTGACAAGGTGTCACTTAATAGTAGGAAGCTTGCCTTAGAACATTTCCTAAAAGTTTCAAGGTTAGCTGGGGTCAAGGGTTTTATTTTTATTTCAAAGCAGACAGCTTCATTGTCTGACCTGACCAGTGAAGCCATTATACAATGGGGGTGCAAAGTTTTCCCACGTTGGTGAGGATCATGTAAAATGCATTTGCATCTGAAGAAGGTGTGCAGACTAGGTGGTTGATAAAGGCACATAGCTACATGCTAAAGGGGGCAGATTTTCAGTCATAGGTCTAATAATGGAGAAATAAAGTGGGACTATACCTTTATTGGTCCTTGAGCAGATTCCACATAGGATAGGCTGTACAAGGCAGAAGGATTTTCTAATCAGCCCAGAGCCATGGTGGTCAAAGGAGAACCTGTTATCAACTAAGGTATCCATTTCCTGAAGACTATATCAGGTTTAAGTGTAGTTGCTATACTAGTAATGTTAGATTTATCAAAGAAAACTACACTACATTTCTTGGCATTGAGGGAAAGATCATGATTAACACACTAAGCATTTATTGGTTTAGCCCTTGGAATGAGATTTAATAACTGCCTCCAGTTTGCAATTATTAGCAAACTTGGTGAGTCATAATCAATTGATAATTGATCATTGCTTTCATGCCAGAGAAGTATACTAAAGAGGAGGGGGACAAGACAGAGCCCAGTGTGATACCATGGCAATGCCATTTTTCTAGAGCAAACATGCCTGACTTTAATAGTATGGGTTCTGCCAGATAGTTTCCTATCCAATGTGAACTACATATGGGCAAAGGTTGAGTTGGGAGAGTTAGTCAAAAATCCCTGTACACGGGATCATGCCAAAAGTCTTGGAAATGTAAGTACAAGTGAACAGCATGGACTGTGTGCCTCATACCTATAACTTAAGTAAGCCTTTCCTAAATCTCAGCCAGACTGAGTATGCTTACCTAACTGATGTGGGTCTAGGTATATAAGACCACCTATGTTGCTGGTTATTAGTTCATCTATAATATATTCTATAAGGCATCAAATAAAACTAGTAAAACGAAGTAAGCCTGTAATTCCCAGGGTGAGTAGGGGACCACCTTTATGCAAGGGCACCACAGCAGTCCACACATCAGGAATGCAGCCAGCGCAGACTGGAATGACTCAGGTTGGAGATTTGGTGGAGGGGGATGGGACTTGCTTCTCAGCAGACATCCAGGAATATTGTCCAGACCTAGGGAACTGGTATTTTTAACTCTGGAAAATGCCAAAAGAATATGGCCCAAAGACACTGCAGGAGGACAGGTGTGCATTGTGAATGGGGAAGCAACAGATGCAAGTATGTGCTACGAATTATGCTGTTAGGCTGATACCATATTAGAGTATGCCAGTCTGACTATCAGTCTTTTGTCTCTCTATCTGTAACCTCCAGCACCTCTGTCACTACCTAAACCTAGGTAAGCACTGATAGGACTGGATATCATGTCTATAGAAGGACACATACAGTTTTATCTTTATAATAATTTTGGATGTATTTATTGCACTGTTACTAAAAGAACACCATAATATCATTCAGTGTTTCCCAGTTATTTTACCAATTTGTGATTAACATATATAATTATTATGATAAATGTGTTTAGAATAACCTATCTGTTATGCAGAGAGTTCATGTACAGAGTTACTTGTGCCTTGGTTATAGGACCCCTTGCTATGTAATGACTAAAGTCTCAATTTATTACAGCTCTATAAATAAGAGATTACACAAATCAAAAGCACCACACGTTCTAACTCCACAAAACAGGCCCAGCCTCTGAAACCATGATTGTACAGCCGCATATTTCACCTGGAAAATAAAAGTGCAAAAGCATCAGAATAAGCATTTTGTATCTGCAGCATTGAACCCGATACTCCCCTTCCTATGCTTTATTTGCAAAACTAAAAGACAAGCCATTCAACCAGCCATATATGAACATGTACCTCTCAGTGATCAGGAACAGTTCATTACTTGCAGTACGTGATGGAAGGCACTATCACTCAGCGGGACATGATCATTAAGGATTCAATGAACAATTCCACAGTATGATGTTCTGTTCCTACTACCTAAATTCAAACATGGAGTGAATCTGTTATAGTTTTAGCATATACTGTGTGAGTGCATTAACTTATCATTGCCGGCATCTATTTCAATGGAAAATGGTATTTTAGTAAGAATGAAGCATTCTCTCACTTATCGAAAGATATGATTTGCAGTGTAGTATATTTACTACACAGAATGCAAGGCAACACTGATGTTACAGAAAGAGGCTTCTTCAGTGACTGCAACTTATCAGCTTTCTGCATAGTTAGCAGCAGGTCCTTTTTAACACATATGTGTCTAAAACAATTTTCTCACTTTTGTCGGAGGCTTGAAATTTAACAAACAGTACATATTTATTAAAGAAAGCAATATTTTGTATTGTTTAATTCTTGCTCATATCAAAATCAGAACACTTCTGTCAGACATTAACTGTGCTTAGTTACATTTCAGAGCATTAAATGTAGGTTATGGCTGTATAACAGTCCACTGATGCATTACTTGTTCCTAAATGATGCGGGAATCTCAACACTTAAATGACAGTGATGTTAACAGACTTTTAAGTAGTACCTCAAATATTAATAGACAGCATTTATAAGAATATGAATACAATATATTCATGTTGTGTCTCCAAAAACAGTTTTGGTGAATGTAAAATCTCCAAGAATGCTATTTTGGGGCAAATCAACTCCAAGGTCTCACAACGGTGGAGAAAAGAAAAACTCCACTATTGGTGAATGCAGTTTTGCTGAATGTTCTGAACTCTTTATACATTCACTAAAACTGATATCAGTGAAACAACAGGAACCCAAATAAGTTTACCTGTAGAGATCATTGACATGTATCACCATAATTAGTCATTGTAATGAATCACTGCAGTTCAATAAGAACAAAAACATTGTCATTGATTAAAAACAATTATGTTTGCTAACTGTGCTTTGGGTTTCCCGGACACACTGATGATGCTATATTTGTAATACTGCATGCTGTAGCACATTTAGGTCCAGGTCTGAGAAGAAAACCAGAAAGCAATTCAGAGTAGTCTTTATTTATTTATTATTTTTTATGATCAGGGAGGAGCACTGATCCATCTGGGCCAATTAAATAGTTGGGTCCATATAATCAAACTATTTCTGGTGTTGTTGCAATGACTTAAATGCTGATGTCTGAACTTCTAAAGTAATTATTCTTAACCATGTAATAAATAATTCACTTTCTCCAGTTTCTTTTACAACATATACTCTACAAAAGTATAATCATGTACTGTACTTACAGCTCTGCATGAATTACATGATGTTTACTTAAAATACGTCTTAATAAATAATATAAATTGGCATTTATTTTTGTGTTTTATTTTATAAAAACTTTTTGTTAAAAAAGAAAGCACTCTTTCAGACAGCATACTGTATGTACACTTTTCAGGTTCTAGGCTAGAAATGTATTAAATTCTGTGCAAACAGTTTTATTCCAAAATAGAACATAAGAAATGTATGTACAAGTGACATCTCTTTCAAATAAACAAATGTAAACAGGAAACTGAAATACCACACACTGCACTCAGCGGGGCAGTTTTAAAACCCTAATGCTTCTAAAGTTTAACATCCGAGTATCAACAGGTAATGATAAAGCAATGAAAGGTCACTAAAGAGATCATCACACAAATGTGACTACTTCAACATGGTTATCACAAAGGTTGTAATAAAAGTTTCTGTAATAAACTAAAACAGAAGAATAGCTATCTTTACATGCAGTACAATCGTTGCTCTGTGTGCTGTGTAAGACTCATCTGTCGTAACTGACACAGAGCATGCAGCAATACATGGAAATGGTGCTGCATGTAATTCTTAGCCATCACCTGTTCAGAAGCTCAAAAGTTATCACATTTTAAATGTTTTTAAGTGCTATAACATGATATTCTGCAGATGTGCCATAACTCTTCTGTATTCAATCATTTTCAGCTGTATTCCAAGTAAGATGACTGGACCGTGAACAGAGATGACGTCCAATGAAGAGAAAAATCTGCTTCATCGTCATGTAACTTCTGCAAAGGCTGCAATGTGGTTCTAAAAGAAGAATAAAACAATATTAACATTTGATTATCCAGTATTTAAAATATTCAAACCCCTCTCCAAAAGAAAAAAAAATATCAAACTGAAGAAGGAAAGTAAATCAGCTAAATGATCTGACAGGATAAGACTGGATAAACATCTCCACAACTGTTTGGCAATCCCTACACTGACAGATGTGCCACTTCTCTCATTAACAATATCATATGTCTCTGTACAGTTTTTAATTATTCTGTGCTCCAGTACACCTAGTTTTAGTGTATCCATCATTGACAAAATTTTAACCACTTGGAATGAATCTTTCTATGAACATATTCTCAAGAAACTGTAATTAAATGTAGTCAACAAATGAAGTGCCCCCCATGAAAGCTGATCATGGGACTACCAAGTTTGTGGAAATGGATTCAGTTCACAAATGTGTATTTAAGATTCTATACCTTATCAATATTTCCATTTGACTAAAGACCATTTTGCAAAAATGCTCCAGTGATGAACAGGTGGCTAGCAGAAGTCCAACATTCTCTAATGCAGGAAGTATCATTACTTTATCTTTGCTGAAGGGAAGTGAATAAATGCCCACTGAGCTTTCAGACGTTTCTCAACTGAGCTAACTTCACCTGGTTTAACAATATCTGCAAAGATTGGGCACATACATCCAGTCACACAACCTGCTCCAAATACCTGTACCAATGAAAAGGAGTACAGGTCTATACCTGCGCCTTTTAGTAACCAAAATCCTATGCATATAGCTATGAAGATGAATTATATCCGAAGAAGTTAACATGTGGATGACCTAGCCCCCCCCCCCAACATATGTTTCTTGCATTTCCATCTATAAAACAATAGGAATATATTATTCTATTGCTGCAAAAATAGCACTCCATACAGGTTCATTACTCCTATGACATACAGAATGTGTCATGAGCCAGCCTTTTTAGCAGAAGGGAAAAATCATCTCAAGCCCAGCAGATACAACTTATCCACAAAAGCATTTATTCTGTGACAGGCACAACTTTCCTGATGGTTCATGCAGTGGCAGGAATCTATTCTAACTCTCCTACAGCTACCACAGAAGAAAGTGTATCTTGGCAAACATTCAACAGTGAAAGGGTAGCAGTGCATATAAGGTTTCTTTAATACTGACTTCTCCAGTGCATATTACTGTTATACCAATCCAATTACTAATTTATTTGGTCTAGCAAGTTAATTACTTTTCAAACAAGAATCAACCAAGTTTCAAAAAGGGAAAGCATGCTTGGTTGGGTAGTAGTGTCTATCCCTTCCAGTATTCTTACAATTGGCAATATGTCCAATTCGATCAGTGATCACCTCTGCATCTTTCTGTGCAAATCTTTACCAAAAGAGCAAAGGTCATCAAGTTTTATCCATTCTAGAGGCACAAAGACATTTGATGCTCATTTGCTTATTTGTTTGTTACCTAATTAATTATACTTTGTTGATCAGGTCGGCCAACTGAGCAAGGCCCATTTTAGAGGAAATAAATTAAAAAAAAAAAAAAAGAAAACAGATTTGAATGTGCCATGAAAATACAGATGAATAATTTCTATCAGGCTTCAGTAAAATACAGAAGTTATCAACTGAGTATATTCTTATGGCTTTGTGTAGTATAAAAAACTGTACTGGTGATTATAATAAAATGTAATTTTTTACAAAGATGTGCATATACATTTGTCAAGTACAAGGCAGCATTAAATGTTAGCAGCATCATATTTAGCTATACATACAAAATGAAATAATTAAATAAAATGAATATAAAGATATGAATAGTGTAATATTGCTTTAGTATGAGTTGACAGTTGAAGAACTGTAAAACATATCAAGATACTAGAATAGTAGTAGCCTACAGATAAAGAAAACATATTTGTGTAGTAGGAAGGATGAAAACTGAAATATAATATATGGGATTATAACAGGGAGGAAAACAGAATATGAAAATATCAGGCAGTAGTAGTAAAGAATGAAATTTACTTACATCTGCAATGACATTTGTATGAAGCTAGTGTCTGTAGTGGAGTTGATGATAACCCCAGCTTGCAATCTTCTGCAAACTTAGTCAGCCTTAAACATTCAGCATTTGTTTTCATTTCAGAAAAACAGATGCCAAAAAGGAGTGGGCCCAGTAACAAGCCCTAGGAGACTCTGCTAGTGACTGGCCTCTTAGTGAAAGTGGCCTCACCTACTTTGACTCCCTGGGTCCTAATTGAAGCAGTTGGCTATCCAGTGGGTAATAGAAGGTTTTATACCTAAATGAATGAGTTTGTCTATAAAGCCTGACTGGGGAACTGTATCAAAAGCCTTGGCCAGGTTGAGGTATGCTAAGTGCACAGTCTTGCCTCCATCCAATGCTTTGTTGCCCCTCTCAAAGAACTCCACCAGATTTAATAATGATGATCTTCCTTTAACAAAGCCAAACTGTGAAAGTTCTAGCATTTGCAGATTACCTATGTCTTCTTTTATCATGTCCATGATAATTCTTTCCATGGCCTTACATATGAGGCTTATGGGCCTGTAGTTACCCAGATTAGTGGTAGGACCTCCTTTGTGCAGGGTAATGACAGTAGGCATCTTCCATTCCTTGGGCACAAAACCTGACTGTAGGCTTTAGTTGAAAAGTCATGCAAGCGGACCAGAGAGATCATGTTTAATGCTATTTATTAAGCATTCTGGGATGCTATTGGGTGTAATCAATGCAGAGTTTTTTGACCTCGGAAAGTGGAATGGTGATCTGTTCCCTAGTAATGGTTGGGGAGATTGTGGTATTTGATATTTACTTTTGACTATCAGGAAGGGTTTGAGCTGAACCTGCCAATGAACCAGGTTGGCAATGGCCTCTGTTTTTTTAATTTCTCCAGGTCTTTCGGGTATCTAATACCATTATGGGAATGGACCTCATTCCTAAGTCAAAGTATGATTAAAGTTCATGAAATTAGTATTGTTTTAGACTTTGATGTTAGCCAGAAGTGCTTTTTGTAGCACCTGCTATTTGCCCAGTAATGAACCCTACAATTCATATGGAGTTACATGTATAGGTGACATATCTACGTACAACTGTAAATTCTGTTTTATAAGACCCATTGCTCCTACTACTATTGGATCTATCTGGGTAGCCTTCATCCACATTACCCTAATTTCTGCCTAAAAATCTTGCTATTTTATGACTTTGAGTCTCTCTGTACACAAGACACTGTAGTCTCTGGGTGTAGCAATTTCAATGATCAATGCTACTTTTGGTTCAGTGTGAGTGATGGCATGTACAATAAACTCTATGCATTGTTGTATATTTCCCCTGAAGTTACGGACACAGCTGTAGAAAACTTTGCGGTTGTTCTTTGCCTCAGAAGCAATTTTTTCTTCAACATTAACTTTTGAAATATCCCTCTTAGCTGCCTATTTAGATAGGTCAGGGGGGTTCAGTATGTATGGCTTTGTTCCTCCTACGCTTGGCCAAGACTTTTTTCTTTTGCTACATAACCAACTAATGTTGTGATTCCTCCAGGGTAGCTTGTCTTCTGAGTTTGTTTTATTCTTAATACGTGTGGGCACAGCTTACTCTATACAACTATCAGTATGGCTGTACAGAGATTTTGAAAATAGCTCAGCATATGCTATGGTGTTTACTGGGTTTGGGGGTGTTTGGAATTCAGCCAAGATGTTACTTAGTAGAGAGAAAGAGAGGGAGGTTAGCCCTGGAATAGTTCCTAAATGTTTTTGATTTCAATGAATCCCCAGATTTAATTTTTATGTCAAGCAATACTGCCTCAGGATCAGAGCTGATGAGCGAAGACATTACATTTGGTGAGGAACATTGCTCCTCCCATGCATGTGAGTACAAGGTCATGGATGTTTGCACCCCTGGTAGGAGAATGGACCAACTGTTCCAGGATGAAAGTTTAGGAATCGCTGGGCTTGGGGATTAGAATTGATGTAGGATTCCCAATCTATACAGGGGGTAGTTGAGATCTCCCATGAAAATCATATTGGGTTGAGTGGTGAGGGACTCTAGTACATTCAGATAGGTAGTATGGGTTTCCTGGAACATGGAGGGGGACCTGTAGGTTGCAAGGATATGGTACAAGACCCTATTAATGGTGAGTTGCACATGTATGAGTTCCAGTGGGTCATACATTTTAACTAGTCTGGATGTGAGGTTGGTTTTAATAAAGACTGAGACTCCTCCACCTTTAGTTCTCTCCTGTGTAATAGCTGGTCTAAAGGTGTGAAAGGAATTATAACCTTGCATTGCTGGGGTACTCTCCTTGACTTTAAACCATCTCTCTATTAGTATGCAGATGTCTACACTCTCCAGAGACAGGAAGGCTTGCAGGGGATGGAGTATTTTGTTAAGACTTCTAGCACTGAGCAGTATCACCTTCAGATATTCCTTCATAGGTTCAGTAAAGTTGTAAGGTTTATTTATTTTATTTATTTTATTTATTTTACATTTGTTAACCGGGAAATTCCAACTGGACCAGGTCCATTTTCAGCGGAGGCCCGGGCAGAAAAGCTCCAACATCAAGTTATACAAATGCAGTACATCCAGCATAATACACAAAACAGGTTACATCATGTATGCTGTGCATAGTAATATAACAAGAAATTAATAAAAACACTCCAGGTAAAAGAAGATATAGAACATGGGTAAAAAGACAATGTCAGTTATACATTGGTAAGAAAAGAAAATATATCAAGCAAGATTCTACAGTTAAAAGTACCCTTTCAGATAACCAAGCCTACAGGGGATCAGAGCTCCAGCATGTGATCAGAGAGGAATTTGGGGAGTTAATAGTAGTATGGGTAGGGTTATGTGATACAAGGGCATAACCAGGTACTAAGAAGGTGCAATTTGAGGGAGTTTTTGAATAAGGATGCGGAGGGGGCAGTGGACACGGATAGGGGAAGGGAGTTCCAATTTCTGGCAACGGTGTGGGAGTAGAGCGCTTTCCCTGCATTATTGTTAGCCTTGGTGATGGAGAGGAGAGATTTTTCCCTGGATCTTAGGTACCGGCTTGCAGTATAGATAGTAAGTAGGTTGGATAATGAGGGTTTTTTTTCAGGATATTTGAGAATATTGTAGGCTGTGCCCAGCTGGTGATAGTTAAGTAGCTGTGGTAGCTCAAGCCATTTTAGTTCTTTTAGTGCAGCACAGTGATGGGTTCTATAGGTTGAGTTAGTAGCAAACTTGGCTATTTTATTGTAGCATGATTCTAGTTTGTCTAGGTCACATTGTCTGATTTGGGTAAAGATTGGTGCTGCGTATAATAGAGTTGAGAGGAGGTGGTTTGCAATTGCCTAAAAAAGGCACTACGGGGGTGGAAAAGTTCTTTGGCAATATCTGAAAGCCTAGAGTGGGAGAAGTGCAGACCATCCCTGGCAAAGCAGCGTGATCTGTCAACCATGTCAACCTAGGCCATCAAATATTGTGTCCCCTTGGATTGACACCAGAAGCTAAAAAAATGTTAAAATCAATAATTTTCTGTTGGTAAAATGGCATCATCCTTGGAGAAGTTAGTATGCTGCACAATGCTAGTCTCATATCTGTCTGAGACATATAACCAGTGAGCTCGATCATGCCTCGTTTCATGCATTCAAGGGAGGTACGTCTCAGGTCATTAACATCCACATGGACTATGACAGAGTCATACTGGTACCTGTGGTTCAATGACCTGAGTGCCTGTGTGACTTGAAGTATCCTAGCCTGGAAAGGCAGCTAACAATGACTCACTCCTTACTCAGTCTGGTGAAGAGGACATCAGTGTGGCTCACTACAGAATCACCAATGACCAGGACATTTGGCTGTTTGTTGGTTTGCCTTAAAAGAGCACTATGGCCAAATGATGAAAAAATCTTGCCATAAATTACTGCACCTCCCAAAGCTGCCTACAGCAAAATAAATCCTCATTCTTAATTTTATTATTTTTTTTATACTTTCCTGTCCTCATGGGGCAGACATTCTGATTCCTTTGCAAAGCTAAATCTGTCCCATAATGCACTATGACAGCTGAGATTGTGAGAAAAAGTAGCCCTACCACTTGTTCTGAAACTACACTTCCATTCACTTAGAATGGAACACCTGAAAAATCAGCCAAGTTTGAGAGTGTGCAGATCATGTGTCATTGTCTGGTCTGCGCTGAGTTTTACAAATGTCGTTCCTACTAATGTACCACACATTTCTCTGAAAGAAGCTTGCAAAACTGTCAACAAATTACTGAGCTAAAAAAGACTTTTTACAAAGAGCAATTTTGCATGTTTCAGTTCTTGAACAAGTTACTCATCCCATCTTCCCTCATTTAATGAGCTAGAGTCTTACATTTTCAGCTTGGCTAGATTCAACAGACCAGTCAATTCTGCATGACAATAGACATAAAACAAATCACAGCTTGGTGTGCCACTAAAATTCTTCCCTCATATGTCTCTTCCCTTCTGAATAGCATTTCCCAGGAATTATTTTTGAAAAAGGTACACACATCAATCTAGTGTTTAGGCTACTCTATTCATTTTTTAAAAATGTGCACAGTTGTTGTTGGTCTTTCGGCTTTTCCCGGTTGGGGGTCGCCACAGCAGAACTCCAGTCCGCTAATGATTGGCAGTAGATTTTAACGAATGCTGAGGTGCCAGCTCAACGTCCAACCTTCAAGGAAGGCATGCCCATTTACGCATGTCTTTCGAACACCCATCCAACTGCGGGGAGGACATGCAGACTCCACGCAGAAGGCACTCCCCGCACTCCAGCCAAGAATCGAACAGGAGAACCTCTTGCTGTGAGGCAACAATGCTACCGCTGCACCACCGCGGCTAAAAAAATATTCAATTTGAATTTCATTCTGGCTGCTCACATGGTTATCTGTGCATAATTATTCTGTTATAACATAGCTTGTATGGTATTTAATACCAAGCTTTACATAACAATGAACAATTCTCATTTTTTTCTTAACAATGACCTCCTATGCCTCTAATGTGACCCAGTATTTTCTTTTACTATTGCTTTATGTAGTTTGTCTCAGTTGTATAGTTGTAGCATATCTCTCATCCTCTCAGCAACAGACTCATGGAGAAAGCTTCCAAATCATATACTTTTGAAAATAACAATACTACTGATTTAGTAAGCTCACGAATAAGACTACACGAATTAGCATTCATTAATTTTCTGAAAGAAAAACAGTTTTTAATTCCAGTGAATGTCATTATTTGTTCAAAAGAATTCAACACCTTTTTCAAAAAGCATTATGGATTGTAGCATGTCAGAGCAAAAGTGCAAGCCAAAACTGGGGACACTTTGGGGTACACTGATAAACGATCCAACACTCTAATTTGTTCTCCATCGCAACTACACAAATCATTCAGGCATGACTAGGGCTACCAGATACCTGCGAACCCAAAGGAGGGCACCGAAGGTCACAAAGGAGGACAAAGCCATGATAAAGGAGGACAAAGGAGAACGCGTTCTGTTCTACTCACGAAAGACAGTGCAGTGCTTCTACAAATAATTCAGAATGATTGCAGAACTTCATTAAATCCAAGATGAAATGCATCAGGCAGATTAAGAGCCACTTCCTTCCTTTTTCATGTAATAACTGATGGCATTGTAACATTTTATAGGATTTTGAAATACTGTACAGCTTTCATGCTTACATTTAATATTACTAATATGAAGTCACAAACTTTATTTTCATTGGTGGGAAGTTAGCCGCACATAAAAGGCTCCACATATATTTATCTCAGGAGCAAGTTTGTTTTCTTCTGCAAACATCCTACGTACATATGAAATCAGATCATTCATTACATGTAATATGGACTGAACCATTTTGGTGGGTTTGTGTATATTTTTTATTTATTTGCATTTGTTAACTGGGAAGGTCCACTAGGTCAGAAAGTACTCATTTTCAGTGGCGGCCCGGGGAGAAAAGCTCCACAGTGCTTTATTCAAAAAAATCTGAACAACAACTCAATTGGCTACAAGTTTCACAGTATACAAAGCTTTAACAGAGTTGTAAATAGTATTCATTTTTTTATACAGTAATAATGCAATGCAATTGCAGTTAAACCTATCTGCTTACAGTCTGAACCTACATTAACAAGTAGGGATAAAGTGAAGATTTTGAGGTAGTAAAGGATGGAAGCAGGAAAGGTGGGAATAGTAGTGGTAGGAGAGAGAGTAGGTCAGGTTATAGCTTGCGAGGAGCTAGCACATGAGCATGCCACTGGCAGGAAAGATGTCTCAAAGATTTTTTGAAGACAGAAGCATTACTACTGGATCTAATTGAAGGTGGGAGAGAGTTCCATAGTCTAGTAGTGGAAAAGGAGTGGAGCATTTGACCAGTGGAGAGGTTAGGTTTTATTACTTGCAAGAGCATTTGATTTTCAGAGCGGAGAGGTCTGTTAGGGTGGTATAGTGTAAATAGGGAAGAAAGGGCAGGGCAGCTGGATGGATTGAATATTAGTTTTTGGGCAGTTGCTAGTTGTATGTATATAAGATGGTGAGGAAGTTCCAGCCAGTTTAGTAATTGAAGAGAGGTGCAGTGGTGAGATAAGTGTCTTCCATTATTGAAGAACTTAACAATTTTGTTATAGCATGAGTCTAGTTTGGATTTGAGGCTGGCCTGTATATTGGTAAAGAGAGGACTGCCATAAAGAAGACATGGGAGTAAGAAGGAGGAGGCAATGGATAGTTCTGAGGAGTAATTGAGGAAGTTTTTGTGGCGGTATAGCATGCCTAGTTTCTGGTGTGCTTTTTTAATGTTGCTTTGTACATGCATGTCGAAAGTTAGGTGTTCATCTAGTGAAACCTAGAAGTTTAGTATGTGTGACAACCTCAGTGTTAGTGTTATCTTGGCAGAGAATGGAGAAACAGTCCCTGTTTATAATAGTAGTTTTCCTAGGGGTGAATAGCATAAGTTTTTTTTTCTTAGGGTTTTGGGCAAGGTGGTAGTTAGCTATCCATATTTCGGTGGAGCTGAGAGCTGACTGGGTAAGTTTCAGGGGTTTGTGTGGTGAATTGGCAGTGCAGATGAATGCAGAATCATCTGCATATTGGATGACTGTGCCTTGAGTAAGGGTAGAATGGCAGTCATTGATGAAAATGTTGAAAAGCACAGGCCCTAAGATGGACCCTTGGGGTAGTCCAGTAGTGGTGTTGAGGAAAGGAGAGAAAGAGTCTTGCCACTTAGTAGCTTGTTGCCTGTCTGTGAGGTAGTTAGAGAACCAGTGTAGGGTGGAAGGAGAGATTCCAAAGCTGGATAGTTTTTGAAGAAGAAGAGAGTGGGCGATAGTATCAAAGGCTTTGGAAAGGTCGAGAAATAGAGAGGAAACAATTTTCCTAGCATCTCTAGCCTGGTTGATAGAGTCACAGAAGGATATAAGAGCTGTATGGTACTATGTCCAGGTCTAAAACCATGATGGGTTGCTGACAGTAGGTTGCTGTCAAGTAGAAAGTTCTGGAGTTGGCTGTGAACACATTTCTCAAGGATCTTTGAGATGGGAGAGAGAATGGTGATGGGTCGAAAGTTGAAGATGTCTGTATTGTTTCCACCTTTGTGCAGTAGGAGGATGAATGCTTTTTTCCAAATAGTGGGACATAAGACTCCTGGATGGACCTATTAAGAAGTAAGCTGACAGGGTAGGCAATGGAGTTTGCAGCTTTTTGAAGAAATTATGGGGCAGGTTGTCAGGGGCATTATTACATGGTTTTATAGGTTCATAGGTTCATACTAGGCTATCTGCCCGAGGGCATTTACAAGCCTAGCCCATAGTTTTGTGGCTTACACCACCCCTTTAGTATGGGGAACTATACCCATTATTTTGCTGTGCCTCTGTTGAGCAGTGACACTGAGGTAATCCCTGGGGTATATCTGCGATCTCCCATCCATTGGTCAAGATTTCTCTTGAACAAGGCCAGCGAGGTGCTCTGCCTCACATATACCGGGATTTTATTCCACAGCATAGGGAGTCTTTGGGTGATGAATCTATCCCTCCAGCACGTCCTATTAATAACCGTGTCGAGGTTTAAGTCTCCCGCCCTTGTGGCTCTGACGGATCTAGATTTTTTGAGGTGAAGCATATTCATCAAATCTGGGTTTGACATGGGCTTGTATGTTAGGCAAAGGTCACCTCTGAGCAAGCGTGTTACTGAATAGAGCTGGAGTTCTTTCAGTCGGGCAGCATAGGACAGATGTTTGAGACCCTTTATCCTTTTGGTGAGGAACTTTGTGGCCTCTCCAGCTGCTGCAAGTGTCGGGTCAGATACATTCCGAATGGGGCATTGTACTCAATCATTGGTCTGATGAGTGATGAGTATAGGGAGACTATGACCTCCCTTGATCTAGATGAGAATCCCTTCATGATAAGGTGGGCAATGTAGAAGGTCTTCCTAACTACTTTAGCTACATGGGTGTCGAATGACAGACTACTATCAACCTGGGTCCCCAGGTCCCTGATAACTTCTTCTGTACTCAGTGGATTGCCACCTATTTGGTAGCTAGGGTAACCTTGTTTTTCCCAAGGGTATGACTATGCATTTTTGGCATTTAACTTTAGGCCATGGCTCTGGCACCAGTTATCCGCTTCTGTGAGACCCTTCTGAAGGATATCTGTGTCAGATGTGTTTTCTACTATGGCGCCCAGTTTGCAGTCATCTGCAAACTTTGTCAGCCATAACCCTCCTGTGTTTGCTTGTACTTCAGAAAAGTAGATGCCAAACAAGAGTGGGCCCAGGACTGAGCCCTGTGGTACACCACTTGTGACAGGCTTTGAGTCTGACATGGCGCCAGCAACTCTGACCCTGTGGGTTCTGTCACTCAGCCAGTTTGCAACCCATCTTGTGATGTATGGGTTAACATTTAAGCTGATGAGTTTTTCAATGATACCCGAGTGGGGTATTGTATCAAAGGCCTTCGCCAGATCGAGGTAGGCTGTATGGACTGCCTTTCCTCATCAATGGCTTTGGTGACTGTTTCAAAAAGTCAACCAAGTTTAGAAGGCATGATCTGCCTTTGACAAAGCCAAACTGGGATGGATCCAAAGTCTGCAAATTCCCTATGTCTTTATTTATGAGGTCCATTATGATCCTCTCCATGGCTTTGCAGATAAGGCTTGTCAAGCTAATGGGCCGGTAATTTCCAGGGTCGGTGGAGGCACCGCCTTTGTGAAGTGGGACCACAGTTGCAGTGCGCCACTCCTGGGTACGTATCCAGAGGTAAGACTATGATTAAACAGCTGTCCTAGCTGTGGGTTTAATTCCTCGTTGAGTTCGTGGAGCACACAGCCGGGGACACCATCAGGTCCCATGGATGCTGTGTTTTTGCTTTGGAGAGAGCAGTTCTCACTTGGGCGTTGGAGATGTTTGGGGGCTGCAATCGCTTGGTATAGATATCTCTCCTTTGGGGAGGGGGAGAAGTTTGCACTGAACCTGTCAGCCAGTATGTTGGCAATGTCTGTAGGATCAGTAATCTTCACATCATTTTGAACTAGTTCTGAGCATATCTGGGAGTTTCCTCCCAGGTTTCTAACATAGCTAAAGAAGGCCTTATGATTGTCTTTTGAGTCTTTAGCTATTTTTCTCTCAAAATTTGCTTTGGATGATTTTATGAGAGCTCTTAGTTTTTACTTATAGTGATCAAGGGTGTCTTACCTTTTAAGGATTTTGCTCTATCT
Organism: Protopterus annectens; assembly: GCF_019279795.1. NCBI lineage: Eukaryota > Metazoa > Chordata > Ceratodontiformes > Protopteridae > Protopterus > Protopterus annectens. The sequence goes on from NC_056744.1 coordinate 932,365,712, forward strand.
TGTAGTAGCTTCCTCCTTTTGTTGTAGAGTTTGTTTATGGCTGGGGTCCACCAGAGTGGACGCTTGCCTTTGGTACAAAGAGTCTTTGTTTTGCTTGGGATTGCCTTATCCATGCAGTCCTGCAGGTGCTGGTAGAAGGCATTTGTAAGTGATTCAGCGGCTTGAGTACTGTTTTCCGTCGGCTCGGGGCCTTAAAGGAGACCACACTAGTCTTTAGAAGTGTGAAGTCGGCTTCGAGAAGTTCTTTACTGTGGTCTTTTTATTTCAGGTGGGGTGGGATGAGGACCTCCAGCGAGATTAGTTTGTGATCTGATCTCACCAGTGAGGGGTATACTTCGGTGTTGAACATTGTGCTCCCATGTTCGTGATGATGAGATCAAGTATGTTTTCTCCTCTTGTGGGGATGGTGACTAGTTGTTCCATGGCATTTGAGTTAATGAATTCCAGGAACTTTTGGGCTAGGGTGTTTGGGCTTGAGTAGTGTTCCCAGTCTATATTAGGGTAATTGAAGTCACCTAGTATGATGGTGTTTGGTGATACATTTATCCCCTCTAGTGTTTTCAGGAAGGCCATGTGAGGTTCCTGAGTTTGTGAGGGTGGCCTGTAACATGCTACAATTTGCAGAGCAGTCTTGCCTGTTTTAGTTTCAAGAGTAGTTTCTTTACTGTGGGATAGGTGCTAGAGAGAAATTATATACGTGGGGAGATACAGTATTTGTTTCTTGGGGGGTCTGATGGGTTGGGATGACTATATGGGAAGTTGATGGTGAGATTAGCTATGATGTTTATAAACTATGTGTTGAAGAGTGTGGCTATTTCAACAGGGTTTTTTTCTGGAGTAGGACAGAGGTTACTGTTTGACCCAGGGGATAGGGGTCTGTTTACTGAGCTCCAAAAGTGTTTTGGGTTTTGTTTGTGTTGGTTTTGTAAATTATGACAGTAGTCTTTTTTATCTTTAATAACTAGGTGCTTTACTTGGCTGTGAAGGTGTCTGTAGGTTATAAGGTCAGAAGGGTTTTTGTGCTTATACCAAAGCTTTCAGACTTTGTCTCTAGAGGCCATGATCAGCTGGGTTGCTCTTGTGAGCCATGGGGTGTGCCTAACTTTTACACGTTTTAGCCATGGGGATGCTAGGTTATTTAAGATGTTAAGGAATGTAGAGTTGAAAAATTCTACTGCTTCATCTAGAGGAAGGATTTTTAGGGGATCCCAGTTAATGCTGTTTAAGGAATTGTTAAAGGTTATGGGGCAAAAATCTGATAAGTCTCTGGTGTTTCTATAGTGATGTATGTTTGCTGGGGATGTGGTTTTACTGATTATAAAAGCAGGTAAGTGGCCACTGATACAGTTTGGGAGAGTTCCTGTGGAGGACATTTTATTGGGGTCACAGACCATGATCCAGTCTAGGATTGAACCACTGCTGTAATTGTTGTTGGGCCTGGTAATTTCAGTGATGTTGGCTGAAGTTACAATGGCTGATGCTTTTAGAGGAGTGTTGCTGCGAGACATCCAACCAATTAATATTTATATCGCCAAGAATTATTGTTTCTGTGGTAATGTTGTTGGATCTTATTCTAAAATTTCCATTGGTATATTTATAAGCCAAATTTGAATTTAATAGTTTAGATATACTGAGAAAAATTGTGAGTAGTGTCATTTAATTCATTTAATTTAATTCCACAGCAAAACTGAAACTGTAGCCAAACAACATGCCTCTATTTGCTCAAGTGAGACTAATTTCTACTTTCCTTTCAGGAATTCTACAAAGGACATTTTTTTATTTTAAAAGTAGTTTGGGCTGCATTGGTGTGGCCTGCACTGATTTTGTGAGTCTAAGCTGTTTCAGTTGTGTTTTGTTGAAAGTGGCATTTGCCATTTCATTGGGTTCTTCAATGGTGGAATTTTTGTACTTGCGTAAGAGGCTATGAGTAGTGGAGGGGAGTATGCCACTTGCCAAAAATATTTTTTTTCTATATTTTACAAATTTTGATTATACTGTATTCCTCCACAGAGTAAAGCAGTTCTAGCTGTTTTGTTTTATTCACAATTCTCATTTTTTTATTTTACATTACTTTATACAACAGAGAGTGACAAATACCCTAATGTAGAGACTTCACTCAAAACAATGGCAGTCTGTGATAGGGAGATCAAATTCTGAAAATAACATGCCTTAACATCCTGATAATGGAACACCTTGTGTTAGAGCTAATCAGAGATAGTTACGTTGTGCACACTGCTGTCTGTAACACCAGTGAAAACACACTAAAACACAAGCTGTTTCAAGGACACCACAATATGAAGTTGTTGTTAAAGGAGCAAATAACCAACAAAGTGGTACCATGAAGAAAACAGTTTTAATGCTTAAACAAACAAAAAAATCAGTTTAGTGTTCAAAACTTTCCATATATGCTTTTGTCTCATACAAACATATAAGGGACCTATTCAGAACTGAATTAGACTCCCCTTATATGTGCTTTTATACCCTATGTCACATATTACAATTAGTTCATTCAATAATATTTAAAAATGATTTAAAACTTAACGTAATGACAAAACTACATTTAATAAAACAAACTTGCATTGGAATAAAACCTGTTGTTGAAAACAATTATCTAACCATTGTTAAAACTTGAGAGGAATGAATGCATTAGGTAGAAAATAAAAAAATAGGTCTGTACAACTGATGTACAAAATGGCAAACCATCTGAATCATTCAAATCAAATATGAATTATAAAAATTACAAAGTTTATACATCCAACAAACATATTAAAAACATCAAAACTATTGATGTTAAAAATAATATACTAAATAGAAAAATGAATATTCATTTTATGACAAACAATATATTATACAGTACAAATGCTGTAATAATTTGGCAGCTTTTAACTTTAGGATAGGTGTAATAATAATTTTCCCATTACTACCAGGAAACAAAGTTGTGTTAAGACACAACTGCCAGTATAACTGCTTGTATTCTGTGGTGGTCTCCCATGCTGTTTACTGACACAGGGGGCACCTGGACTGCTGTACAATAACATTTCAATGTGTAATTACATTAAGCTGGTAGTTTGTTAATAAGTAAAACACATTTAAAATCTGTATTAATTAGAGTGCTTGACTGCAAGTATTTTATAGTAGAATAGCAGAAAAGAACATCCACTTACATACATACATACGTACATACATAATTCAGAGAAACATTACTAGTACCCTACTAATCTTTGATGCAGATGTTTCTTTTTTTTATTTACCTTCTTGCTTTGCTTCTGCTACTTAATTTACTTTGCTTGTGAGCAGTATCTTATTTTCTAACTGCACCTGGCCTGTATGAAAGACAGTTATCATCAACAGCCTCAAAAAACACACAGACCACAGGAATCATCGGGTTCTGTTGAGCCTGCCAGTGTATTAAAAAAGAAAATCAACAGTCCCAAAAACACACTGCCTCCCTAGTATCTGGTTAAACCCTGCCAGGTAAGGTTATAATACATATTAAAAAAAAAGTCATCAATGGCCCTTAAAAGTTTCAGACATAATATTAGTATCTGGTTGATCCTGCTAGGAATAAAATAAAGAAAGTATCTGGTTGGCCCTGCCAGGAAAAAAAAGTACTTACCCTGAGCGATCAACCCCTGTTTCTCCATTCTCTCGCTCTCTCCCTCACAAATAAAGAGCAGGAAGAGAACATGAGAGTAACGGGACTAATCAGCAGCCAAGTCACATATACAGATTACGTGACAGACTGCTGACTTCGCAGTCCTGTCAGCCACAGTCCTATGACACGAGCTGCCTCTGACGTACCTGAAAGCCGGACATTTTTGCCTTTTTAGGCAAAGCCTGCTGGACAGAGGGCACACGCTGAAAAGGAGGACATGCCTCCTTTTGCCGGACGTCTTATAACCCTAGGCATGACACACATGTATTGAAATAGTACCAGCAGCTGTAGCAGTGATACCATACTCCAAACAGGGCACTCATACAACGTATGGACAAATGCAGAACAATGTATGTCTCAATCAAGCAGTGATGAAATCGCTAGGGACCACACTGAGTGCAATTTTACACTTACTCTCTCCATTTGACAATGCATAACATTCACACCACACTTACAAAAGCAAACCTCCACTCCCCACAAACACACAGATACCTACACCCACACAACACACCACTCAGCTTTGAGACTTTTCCCACCTCCTTGCAAAATACTGCTGTAATGGCTTTGGCAAATGAAAATGAGTGATGGATTTCAGCTCAGGACTCCCATCCCTACTTATTGAAGCCCGTCCACTGCACTTAAACAAGTGTCCCCCTCAGTAAGGCAGCAAGCAGGTGTCAGTGAAGATTTGCTTCATAGTTCTTTTACACTACACACACAAACACAACAATGATACATGGTTAATATGTGTCAATCTGTTTTATCAATGTCACTACACTTGTCTCCAGTCTCAGACTTATGACACCTGCTACCCATCACCTGGTCAGCACTTGTCAGTAAACAGCTGCAAATCTTGCTGTCCATTACACTTTGACTAGCAGACACACACACACACACACACACACACATACACACACATTACACATCCTGGTGAACAGTGGGGCTTTGACTCCCTCTCTCCAAAACAGTACTGCAATGGCTAAGATGTGCAAAAACTATTAGCACATGTCAAATCAGGACACCCCACAGAAGTTGCAGTAGGTCCATTGCACTGACGACACTATCTCCAAGTACAGATTCAAGCCAGTGTCTGTCCAGCTTTGTTCCACAGTTCTTTTACTCCATATATGCAATAATCACACACACACACACACACACACACACACACACACACACACACACACACACACACACACACACACACACACACACACACAGATCCAGAATGTCACATGAACATGATGCAGTTCTTTTACAACATATATGCAATAATCACACAGAGACACACACACATGCACATACACACGCATGCACACACACATTTACACACACACACACACACACACACACACACACACACACACACACACACACACATGGAATCAATCCCCCCAACACATACACAGACACATGCATTCCCCCTGCACACATGCTCGCCCACCCTACATATTAAAAGAGAAATTAATATTAACAATTAAAAGAGTGCTGAACCATTTACTCTAAAGTTAAAGAATGAAACCTCATTAATTCAGAAACTAAAACAGTAAGCATATGAATGACTACAGAAAACATAATGTGTGAAGGCAATCATACCATCTGAAAGGGAACTGCAGACATCAGGACTCTTAAGTGTGCTTAAGTTTTGACCAAATGACAATGGAAGAAAAGGTCTGACAAAAAAAGGGGCTGACAGTTATGTAACAGCTAGACATGACCCCTATAAGTGTCTTAATTTTGCTGTCTGATAGCTTGCCAGCCATCTAACTTCAAAGGAAAGAAAAAGTATAATCACAGTGACCCATATAAAATGGGCAAAAGCTAATGTTACCAACTTGGCATTCGAAAAGCATCCAAATACATTATCTACAAAAGTATTGCATCTCCCCTCTTGGAAATGTGTAGAAATTTACTCAGGATATACATCCATCATCATCGATGTTTCAGTATACTGAGATCTGAAAATGGACCCATATGTATGTATGTGTATATATATATATATATGTATTTGCATATAAGTATAGACCATGGTATCTGTAAAATTCACATGCAGATATAAATGTCAACAGTTAAACAGTGAAATACACAAGAGTTTTGAACACACACACATTCACTGGTTCTGTTGACTGACTCACAGTTCAATAATTCACTGCGGACTGAACAAAATTGACAATCTCATTTG
>NC_056744.1:932376545-932404045 GCF_019279795.1 Protopterus annectens
TCCGTATCTATTAAAAGTATATTAAAATTGAAGGCTTTAATGAGATGATGTTTATGTATAGAGATACACATACATGTTTATGTTTATTTGTTTAACACATTTATTTTTTGTATCTTGTTTATTGGATGTATTATTTAGATATGTTCAAAACAGGTTTACTATTATTTTATTTTTTGGAGGTTTGGTTCTTTAATAGGAGGCTTGGTTCTAAAAGGAAATGATGTCATTTAAATTAACTTTTTTACATTTAAATAAGAGTACACTTGTAACTTGTGTTGTCTGATGAAGTTTGCTTAATGCAGTAAACGAAAGCGCTCACTTTATATTTTAATTTGGTTTTCAGTGTGATTCTTTCTTCCTTTTTGTGTTTTTTATATATATATATATATATATATATATATATATATATATATGTGTGTGTGTGTGTGTGTGTGTGTGTGTGTGTGTGTGTGTGTGCGTAGATACACACAGATATACAGCTATGATAGGAAACAGCACACAAGAATGACATATGTTCACAGGCTATGCCAATGGAAGTGAGGGGCCCAAGCAAGAAACATGTAACACGTAACATGCCCCCCCCCCAGCTAGACAGAGGAAACATACACACAAACCCATAAACAATGTAATTAGTCCACTGCTCCCCAGACCACAGGCAGGATACAACTGGGGGGGTACACAGTGCACCCGTGAAATCTAATCTTGGAACACAGACAGGAGCGTCCCTTGCGGGACGTCCCAAAAACTGACCAAAAGAAGGCGATACGCTGAATGTTTTGGCCGGGGTGTGTACATACCCGAAATACAAGGGTGGGAAAGCCTGATGACCCATGGGTCAAGACAACGTATGACATGGGTCCCGTGAAATGGAGAGTGGGCAGCGTGTAGTGGTGTGCTCAGACCCGACCAGCACCCAGAGTAAGGATGGGTGCTGTAGAGGAGGTGCAGGTGGGGGAACTATGGGTAGCTAGTTATGGGTCTAGGTGTGCAGGTGTTGGCTGATGTGGGTCTATATGGAGAGCCCCAGGGATGTAAGCAAAAGTGTTCATTGGGCAGAGGCGTCACCCAACGAGCAGCCACACCCGCTACGAGTCCCACTGCAGCAAAGTGTAATCTACATGGCAAGAAACAGAATAACCAGATGTAGATGTATATATGTAGAGGTATGTGTGTGTATATCTACCCATAGCTACATGGAGATATACCTCTCCCTCTCCATAGTCCAAATGTATACATACAGAGACAGAATACATATACATACCCACATATAGATATATACATATGCAGACACCCATACAGCCATATGTCGTTAGATATATATAGAGAATAATATATAAATATATACATGTATGTATACATATACAGATATATCTGTATATAGTAATGTATATATATATATATATATATATATATATATATATATATATATATATATATATATATATATATATATATATATATAAATATATGTATATATATATATATATATATATATATATATATATATATATATATATATATATATATATATATATATATATATATATGTGTGTGTGTGTGTGTGTGTGTGTAAATATAATGTATATAGCTAGGATATGATACAGCAGTTACGAATTACATATGTTCACAGGCCGTGCATATGGGGTAAGGGGTCCAATCAACAAATGTGTAACACGTAGCATCAACCCACCCCCCCCAGCTAGATCGGTGAAACATACAGACACACAATAAAAGTAAACACACCACTGCTTCCCAGACCACAGTCAGAATACTACCAGTGGGAGAGACCTGCCAGGTCTAATCTTGAAACAAAGACATCAATGTCCCTTGTGGGACACCCCAAAAATTACTGATCATTGGAGTCAGTTCCTGTCATGAGTCACCTAACCAGGCTGTAGACGTACACTGATCAGTAAGTTGTGCAAGCCTGATAACCCAACGTACGACATGGGTCCTGACACGTGGAGAGTGGGCAGTGTGTGGTGGTGTGGTTAGACTCCACCTGCACTAACAGTAAGGATGAGTGCTGTAGAGGAGGGGCAGGTGGGGGAACTATAGGTATGCAATTATGGGCCTAGGTGTACAGGTGTTGGCTGGCGCAGTTGTATTAAGGCCACCCTGGGGGTGTAAGTAATATTTCGAAATGGGCAGAGCTTACGCCCATACCTCTCAACCCCTAAGAGCAAATCCACTGGACAGGACATAAACTGTTGGGGGAACAAATAGGGACCATACCTCTCAACTATCCGTGATTTTCAGGGACGTCCGTGATTTTGACTCAAATTTTAACTCTGTCCCTCTTAATCCCTCCTAAAACTAGAGACTTTTGAAGGAAAGTTGGTGAATTACACTTAATGAATAATGACAATAATTAAGTGTTATAAACTCCTTTTACTTCAGAAAATGTGTATTAATTCACATGCTCTGATTCTGTCAATGTTTCAAGTTAATAGCACTAATATTTTAAAAGTGTCCCTGATTGTCCCTGAGTGTTTTTTGACTTGTCCCTGATTCAGCTGAAATTTGTCCCCACTTGTTTGAGAGGTCTGATAGGTACAGAAAGCACATATTCCACTTACAACCTTAGAAAGCTGATAGAATAATAGGTATGCATTAGCATGACTCAGCTGAAGGATGTGGGGTCCTAAACCCAATAACTTGTCTGTATTTAATGGTGTCATTTCCCAGGTATTTACCAGACAGGTGCAGATTGTAAGAGGAACACACCAATAGTATGAAGCAAACTCAGGCCAGGCTGTGGATTCCGTACAGTCGACTGGCATGCTTACGCCTAATGGGCAGCCATTCCCGATATGGTTCCCACCACAGCACAGTCTAGTTTAAATGGCTAAGTACGGTATGACCATATGTGTCGTTGCATAACCCACTACACAACACCTAAGAACACATGGTCACAACACCCCACTGTAGACATGTAAGCTGATGTAATAGGCATCAGAAGGTATTATCATAGTTCTCACCCCCACCCAGGAGTGTGAGTGTCAAATGCAAACACCAAATGCAGTGCATTTGCAAGTGCAGGAGCAAGTGGGTGTAAGCCTGTTTGGGTGCTGGTATGCGAGTATCACACTGGTGAACCAATGTAGAAGTTAACTGAGTGTAAGAAACTGTATCCGGAGGTTAGCATTGCTTAGCTCCGTGCAAAGCTGAGCACACCTGCTCACAACTGCTTTAAAGTGCCTTAATCACTCTGTACCCAACAGCTCGTGTTCTGGCCAGCAACAAAATAACCAGCCTCTGTAAGGCTAGAACTCTGGACACTGTACATCACAGTCATAGTAGTAAACCACTATGCCATGATAGCAATACATATAAAGGAGGTATCAGCAAACTAATCCTCACAACAGGGAAATCAAATCAAATATGTGAACTGAATCTATGTACAGTGTAATGTGCTATAACCTGCCACAGACCATAAATATGTGAATTGGAGTACTGCAGTAAACATAGAGTTAAGGTGTCACTGTAATAAAGATATAAAGTCCCCAGGACCCCATACAGTGTATGTACACATAAATGACGGATACCAGACACATAAATAACCTGTAATGAGTAAGACATTGTTGACAAAAGGCAAATATAATGCTAGATAACCAATAAGCAATGCTAACCGCAGCACAGCCCAACTAAGTAATTGTAAGCAATGTGTAGGGAAGCCAATACAATATGCCCACTGGTACATCTCTTTAAGAAGTGCCAACCTGAAGTAAGCAGGTGTGCCCATAGCTTAGCCTTTTCAAAACCGGCCAATTACAGAAAAGTGCGGGAATCTGGCCCTACTTAAACCGAAGAGGCGGGAATATGGCTCATAACTGGTTATAGCACCCCCTACAGGCAAAATGGCTGGAGTGGGAGAAGGCACTCACGTTCGAGTGCAGCACTGGGGCATCCAGAAATCCAAATTCATGGTATGGCTCCTGGTAAAGCACCATGACAGGAGACTACTGCAGGGCCAGTACCAGGGCTCGCAATACAAAATGGAGGCCTGGGACAGTCTCGCCCATGACCTCACTAGTGCCACAGGTATCCCCCGGACTGGTGAGCAGGTCAGGCACTACCATGCAGACCTGAAGTGTTGGAGGGGGGATGTCCTGGAACAGTGGATCCAGGAAGCAAGACAGATGCAGAATGCCCCAGAACTGAGTAAGTACTCCTTCCACTACGTAGTTAATAATTGCCTAGCTTGTGTATACTATGGATAGGTATGGCTAAATATCACTGTACTTCTCTGACAGCTGCAGATGAGCGTGCTGCGAACCAGCAAGCCTATGATGCTAGGCTGCAAAGGATGTGTCACGAGGCAGATTAGTAAATAGCCTGCATGTACCAGTATACAGAATTGTGTAATATGCTGTGAATAAAGGTGTAATCCCTGCATTGCTTCTGTTTACTCTGCAGTCATATGTTTTTGTACTGTTGCAGTTATTAAATAGTACTGCTGTAGTAAGCAGTGTTACCCACAGTGTGGTATGCAGATAAAATGTGTATGAAGTGCTGTATAACAATGTTGGAGGTACAAACAGGTCAGTCATATTAGACTAAACATATTGCAAAGCCTCACAACAATTGCCTGATAGCATAGTGTACAGTGATCTTAACTGTAATGCTTTTGTCACACACAGCAGGGCTTTGGATCCCAGGAGCGCTAGTAAGTTGTATGCATAATCATTCCACACAACTGCACACAGTTTGTTAGAATGTTCAGAGAGAAAGCTGTATGCACATTTACACTTAGCAACTGTACAGATTTTGCTAGAATGCTCAAATAGAAAGTGGTATGCATATTCATACCCCTCAACTGTTCCAGTCTGCCCAGTATATCCTGATAAATGGCCCACATCACCTGCCTTTTGCCCTGTTCCCCTGACAAATTAGTGTGATGATCCAAGAAATGGAGGCAGTTGTTAATGACATATAACTGATAGTCCGACTTGTACATAGTCAGAGAATGTACATGCAAACATACCTGTCATCCCAGCATCTCACCCAAAGTGTATGAGAGCAGTCTCAAAACATGATCCATTAACACCTGCATCTTGGCAAGCCTGTATGTAAGACACAGGTCCATACATACTAATCTACAAACATACCATTGTACAATATAACACCATTGGGTAGTGTAATAATACATGTAAGGGACAGACCACTGCAGTGACTACGAATGTTGTTAAAACTACAAGGATTTATTAGTTGTTAATTGAACTCTCTCTCTCACCCCTACCATATGTGAAAAAATAACTGATTTACACAACTTATTTGGTATGTCTACACTCCTAACCTTTGTTGGGACGTATGTCCCATTGTTTTATTAATATTCATATCTGTTTCTATGCATGTGCCATGTTAAAATATTCCCATATTGGCGGCCTGTTGCCATCAATGAAACCTGCATGTTGTTGTAATGGCCACGGTTTACCCATATATGCATGTGTTACGCCTGCTTTGCAACTATTTATATCTGGTGCCCTGGGTAATGGGAATACCTATGCATGCTGTTATAACTAATTGTGAATGCTGTTGACTATTACTAACCCATATCTGCCTTAAACATGCAACAACATAGCTCATATGGGAAGGCCGGTCCCAGTGGACCCACCTGTCCCACCTCAGCTGGCCATGGCACCAGGCACCAGCACATCTGCGGCCCAGCCTGGGACCTCCTCGCCCATTGACCCTGCACCACCTTGGGGTGAAATCACTGCAGGGGATGGTGTTAGCCCCTCCTGGGAGCAGGAGAGGACAGGAACCAGTCACCCGTGGTACGGTCCGGGCAGTGGTGCATAGGGAGCTCGACAGGGAGATTTGAGACCGCCTACGCCAACTTGAGGGCTGAGTGGCGCAACTAGAGGGTGAGCCTGCCCCTCCTGCACAGCTCCCAGCACAGCCACCTTCTGAGCTGTGAAGGTGCAGTGGTGACTGTCCATGGGTGGGGACCACAGTCCCACTGTATTCATTTATGGGCTCATGGGCTTGCGACTTCCAAACACCCCTCCCCGTCCAATGTGTCCCCTCATATGTCATATACCACTCCTGTATGTGTCTTATTTGTCTTGTCTGTCATCCTACCCAACCTAGCCTCCCTGATCATACCTACTCTCCTTCCCGAACATCCCACTCTCACCTAGAAATAAAAGAAAGAAATGGCACTCTGTTCCTGCAAAAAAAAAAAAAACACGCTCCATACATAGCTGTCCATTTCGCACACATGTCCACTGGACACATGTAAACATTTCTAATTGGCATCACAACATACTATTGTTGTCCTCACCCCTCTCTCAGGGTTGTGAGTGTCCAAATGTACCGCCAAATTTATTGCATATACATAGCCATTGCTTTAGAAGAAATGGACAGCTATGAACCTTCCCTACACCCTTCCTGCACATCCCTAGCTACCTTGCATACTGTCTTTGCCTCTTTGTGCCCCTTTTTCACCACTTTCTTATCACCCATTTTTCTTTTAAAGAAATTAGTGCGAGGGTAAGTGGGAGTAAGCACTTTTAAGCAGAAGTGAGCGGGTTTCAGCCTGTTTGCGCGGGGGTAAGCACTGCTTACACAGATTAAGCAATCAAAGAAGGTAACTGAGTGTAAGGAACTGTAACCAAAAGTAACCACTGCTTACAGTCATGCAAACCCGCGCACACCAGCTCACAACTGCTTAAAAGTACCTTAATCACTCCGTATCCAATGGCCCTTGTTCTGCCCAGCAACAAAATAAACGGCCTCTGCAAGGCTCAAAACCAGGACCCTGCACATCACAGCTAATGTGATTTACCACTAAGCCATGGCAGATATACAGATATCTGATTTTATCACAAACATATCATCCAGCACAGTAATTCAACAGTATAGGGAATGTATTTCATTATCTAGATGTATGTGTGTGTGTTTATGTCCAGATATATCTACATACATAGATATAGATATATATATATAGATATATCAAGAACAAACCACGTGACAACAAAGTATTCAAAAAGAATGAAAAGGAAAACACCAGCAACTCCTGTATTATGTAGTGGTGTTGTCCTATGTAATATCAAGACTCCATCAGACAGAAATGTGTCATTAATACATGGAAATATTTGTACATTGCCCAAATACATTACTGTGAGCATTTTATTTACATTAACAAAACAGTTCCTGTCCAATCATAATGTGAGAACAGTACTCTTGCAAGGTGATGTGTGCAACATCATCATCATCATTAAAAAGTTAAATTGGGTAACCATAGAGGGACCGGTAGTGTCATATGTACACTGGGGTCATCTGCATCACGTGTACCTGGAACCTTTAGGTTCATGTGCATACCAGGATTGTGTGCCTGAGAGAGGGGTGAGGACAACAGTAGTATATTGTGATGCAAATTAAAAAGGTTACATGTGTCCAGTCGACACGTGTGTGAAATGGACAGCTATATCTAGGGCAAAAGTCATTCTGGGAACAGACTGGCCTTTTATTTCCATTTTTGTAAGGTGAGAGTGGGATGTTGGGGAAGGAGAGTAGGTATGCTCGTGGAGGATAGGTTGGGTAGGATGACAGACAAGACAGCATACAGGGGCGGTATATGACACATGTGGGGGGGAACACCTTGAACAGGGAGGCGTGTTTGGCAGTCACAAGGCCATGAGCCCCCAAATGGAAACAGTGGGATGGAGGTCCCCACCCATGGGCAGCCACCACTGCACCTTCACAGCCCCAAAGGTGGCTGTGCTGGGGGCTGTCTAGAAGGGGCAGGCTCACCCTCTAATTGTGCCACTCTGCCCTCGAGCTGGCGTAGCTGGCCTCGAAACCCCTTATTGAGCTCCCTACGCACCACGCCTGGACCGTACGACGGCTAACAAGTTCTTGTCTGGACCTGCTCCCGAGGGGGGGCAAGCCCCATCCTCAGTGACGGTTCCACCTGAAGGTGGTGCAGAACCAACAGAGGTAGAGGTCCAAGGCTGGGCCCCAGACATGCTGGTGCCCAGTTCCATGGCCAGCTGAAGTGGGACAGGTGGTTCCGCCGGGACCCGCAATCCCATACAGCCTACGGTGTTGCAGTTTTAACATAGATAAGGCTTAGTAATACTCAACAGCATTCAGGATTACTTATAACAGCATGCAAAGATATTACTATTAACCCAAGACAACAGATGTCATACATTTGCAGAGGGAGCATAACACATGCATATATACTGCATGACATCTGTCCAAAGCGTAGATGACTTGTGACTGCAGCTATGAACAGTGGCCCATTACTGGCATGTCACTGTGATAACCTCAGACAGTGACTGTCATACCACTGTTTCATGTGACATATGTCCAGTCAGGGATGTGATGTCAGTAATTCTCATCACTGTCACTGTGTACTGACTGCAATCCTCACACTATGCTTCCGCAGTTCACAGATGTGTGTTCTGTGAGTAACACAAGAAACAAATGGTTCCACACACTGACCAGTCCACAGATGATCCTACAGATGTGGGTTTTCTCACAAACAGAGCACTGTGTTGTCAGTTATTAAAACATGCAGACTAGCCATTACCACACAAAACCTGTTAAACTGACAGTAGTCTGAATGAAGCATAGCTACACTTAAATGCTGTAGTCATGTCTGGCACATTACCCTCCTGTCTTTAGGTGATTTTCCACAGTGTATGTTGTTTGAGGGATATCCAGATTTCATCTGTGATGCTGTTTACCAAACACCAGATCCAGGTTCCACTCACAGCGATTGTCATGGGCAAACACCAACATGATGTTCCTAGATATTGTACTGTGTTTCCATGCAATTGGCTATAGGAATATCACCACAGCTGTTCCACATGCAATCAGCTAGAGGAGGACTGCAGTAGGTGCAGAGGCCATCACCTGATCATGATCATCACTTACAAAACACAAGCTGCTGCTGAGCAGGTGTACATCTCCAAGTCCACCAGAGAGTGTGTGGGAGGGACAGACAGAGGCAAAGTACATTAGAGAAGGGCTGGGAGACTAAATCCTAAGCATCTTCTATCACACACCTACCAGTACAGGGGTTCAAACCCCTGAATGACTAGCCATTACTATTACAAGTGCATGCAGTTACTCCATGTGCCACATAGCTGACATGTTGGTGTGCTATAAGAACATATATGTGTGCTGGTGAGCGTCATCTGCAACAGAGATTTAGTAGACATACATTAGGTATAGCACACATGGCTGTCCACATGAACAGATGTCATTGTCAATACAACCAAAGGTACTAAATCTAAGGTACTCAGACACATTGGCACACTTTGGCAGGCTCACAAATACACTTCCTAACTACTAAGTTTGCCACACTGCAGTAATGCACAGGTATTGCATGCACCACAGGGGATATCCTGAGGTTCTATGGGATAGGGCATGTTTACGTGTCTGACATCAGTCAGTATGCCAATGGGAGTTATACTGGGTATGACTGTGTTTGGGAATATCATACCCCACATGCAGACATAAGATGCCAGTACTGACATGGATGTGTGCATTGCTTCATGGGTGTGTAGTGGTTGGCTGTGCATGATGGCTGTACAAGGCTGGGTGAGGGGTAATCCTTGGCATCAGGCCACCTGAAATGGTCTGCAGTGTGGTTCAGGGGTGTAGTGTCTGCAATGTCCCACACAGATGGGTATTGTATGGCCTGTCCTGTCATCCTGGTTACCATTGTGTGTGGCCATTGCTTTGCAATGCATGTCATGTCTGTGTTTGATAGTCCTTGACATGGACAATGCCTGGGAGGTGCAGGTCCCACAATAATGTACAGTGACATGTTTAAGTGTACCTGGTTTGCCTGGCACATGTTGTGTACACTGACTGTTATCATCAGATGTGCCAATACTGGCCTGGTGTGGCAGGACCTGCTAATAGACAGCAGGTTGACCCTGCACCTGCAATGATAGCATGATACAGGTATTCCCTGGTGTCAGTGGCATCTGTTCCTATAGGGTATGTGTGTAAGGCATTGTATGTCCTTTGTGGGTCACATTTGATGGCACCACTTATGTTGCAGTCGTCCAGTGAGGAACATAGTGAAGGCGCATTGTTCGCAATTATGTGCCTATTGTACTGTTGGACAGGGTGCCATGCCCTCTGCGGCCCACTGCAATCACACCATGCCTACTATCTGTCAACAATGTGCAGGGTACTAGCAACGTAGTGGGATATATTACGCAAGTGTGTTTGTGTATGACACATGGGTTCAGACAATAGTCTGGGTAATAGTAGGGTTGCTTACTGTGTTCACCAGGCCTTTTGCCAGATATAGGGGTATGGCTTGCTAACCCAGTCTCTTGGCTGATTGAAATCTGTAAACCTTGTGAGGTGGACATTGTGATATATAATATGGCCACCATATAGGAAAACTACAAAACCCACTCCTCAACATGTCCAGTGGTTAGACATTCACAGCCACCTCCACACAGGCTCTGACTATCAAACACACACACACACACACACACACACACACACACACACACACACACACACACACACACACACACACACACACACACACACCTGCCATGTCTTGGAAAATAACTCCTACCTAACTAGTTTATCACACTACAGCTTTACGCAGTTATAGCACACTCTACGGAGATTACTGGGCTACTCCATACTCCATCCCCATCAGTGTATTTCACAAGGAATGACATCAGCAGGTTTACCAAAGTAGGGCATTTCAGATTTCCTGCAAGTGAGTAGCCCAAAATGCATTGCTCACAAAACAGACAGTGAAACACACACAACACGTCCACAAATGACATGTGTGGGTATAGAACCCATGACTAAGATCTATATCACACTACTGAATGGAGATGTTATAGGAAGCACCATGAGGATTACTAGGGAACTTGTTCCCCAGAGGTGTATTTTACAGGGTATGACATCAGCAGGAGTACCAAAGTAGGGCATTGTAAATGTCCTGCAAGTGAGTAGGGTATAATGCATTGCTCCCTACACAGACATTGAAACACACAGAAAATATACATAACTGCCATGATTGTGGATGGATCCCTACCACAGTTCTAAATCACACTCCAGTGGTACGCAGTTACAGGACGCGCTAGAGAGATTACTGGGTTACAGCAGTCCCAGAGGTGTATTTCTAGGTGGGTGGCATCAGCAGGGCTGCCAAAGGTGAGTATGTGAATCGTAAGGAGTGTACGTACTCTAAAAAGCATTGTTCCCATCTCAGGCAGACACACACACACACACACACACACACACACAGTTGGCATGTCTGGGATTAGAGCACCTATCAAACTAGTTTATCACACTACAGTATTACACAGTTACAGGATGCGCTACAGAGATTATTGGGTTAAAACAGTCACAGAGGTGTATTCCTAAGTGGGTGACATCAGCAGGATTGCCAAAGGTGAGTATGTGAATCATAAGGAGTGTGCATACTCTAAAAAGCATTGTTCCCTTCTCAGGCAGGCAGGCTGACAAACACACACACACACACACACACACACACACACAGTTAGCATGTCTGGGATTAGAACACTTACCAAACTTGTTTATCACACTCCAGCATTACGCAGTTACAGGACACGCTACACAGATTACTGGGTTACAGCAGTCCCAGAGGTGTACTTCTAGGTGGCTGACATCAGCAGGATTGCCAAAGAAGGCCATTTCAAGTGTACTGCGAGTTGTACATGCCTTGTCCCTGTGTGTACCCATTGCTTACTGTCACAAAAACACATTTACACCCGCTTACAACTGCATAAAAGTCTCTTATTCAGTCCTAAATGACATTATCAACAAGCCTTGCAGGGCTTGAACCCTGGATCATGCACAGCGAGGTCACCGGACTTACCACTAAGCCATCTGGGTTGTATACATGTTTCAGGGTTTTTATAATACACATCTTACTACAGGTATTCCACAGTATTGTAAACAAATGGGACAGTCACTTTGTGCACATATGTACAGTACCATTGAATGTACTGTACTCTGTGAAACAACATAGACAAGTCTACATCTGTACAACTATCATAACTAAATACATATATGTACCTAAGGGATGTGTACACACACACATATATATATATATATATATATATATATATATATATACACACACACACACACACACACACACACACACACGTCTGAACACCCTTTGTGACACAGAAGGGATCCAAAGGAACTGACGTGTACACAAAACAGAGGCATCTCTTGTTTTATAACATTTAAATCATAATCACTTCACCAGAGAAGGGATGGTTGCTGTGTATATGGCGTTTGGGGTGGGGAATGATGGCTAAGGAAATATACCCCGTGGATTGTGGAGTTTGGGTGGGGGAATGATGGGTATGGACATGCACCCCAGCAACCACTTCTGTGTCACTGCTAGACAGTGGCACAGGAAAACAACATACTCAACTGTAGTCGTTCTTGACTGTCTATTCTTTTCTATTCTTAACTATGTAATAATATGTAGACTCCACTCACCACAGATGACTACCATGGTGTGCATCATGTTAAAAGACATAACACATGTGTATGCCTGGCTACAGGGTAGTCACACACAAACACACACTTGCCATTATTGTGCATACACGTCTTGCCTATGTAAAGGTATCTAGTAGAGTGGTATGCAGTTGGGGTATGTGTCACAGACACCATACAATTACACTTACTCTGATTCTGCTTCTGAGCTGGGTGACATCACAGGACTGATTACTTGCAGTGGAGTGGGGGAAACGGGTGCTTTAGCAGAAGACAAAGATAAAGGTCACTGCAAAATGTGGTTTCTCTTTGGAAAGCAGCAAAACACGCTGTCATGACAGGATGCAGACACAAATACACACACGCAACCACATTGAGCCATTTGCTGACACACACACACACACACACACACACACACACACACACACAGTTGCCAGTGGTGGGATCAGAACTTCTGCCTATCTACAGATCACTATTACAATACTACACAGTTACGAGATGTGCCACAGAGATTACACTTTTCAAGGCAGTCAGATTGCCCTTCTAAGAGTGAGGACAACAACAGGGATACTGACAGTTAAGATGTACATAACTGTAAATCTGTGTGTTTAAAGTAGGAGTCAATTACAACCTGTATGCACAAACATGACACATCATCTGCAAGTAAGACATAGGTAGGCCTGAGAGGTATAGTTGTAGCACAACACGCCCTGAAATAGAGTATGCCCATCTGTGGAATGGACAACTACTATCACTATACAGGGTTACAGTGGTCATGCTCATACACATAGAATCACAGGACTTGTTTGGATGCATTGACTCCAATTACACAAGGTGACAGTGGGCATGCTCATACACTTAGTAGCACAGGGCCATTTGGGATGCACTATGACTACAACTACACAAGGTTATACTGGGCATGCTCATACACTTAGAAACAAAGGGCTTGTCCGGATGCAGTGACTCAAATTACATAAGGTGGCAGTGGGTATGCTCATACACTCAGTGGCACAGGGCTGTTTGGGATGCACTCCGATTCTAATCATGGAAGGCCACAGTGTGCATGCTCATACACTTACATGTACAGAACACGTTGTAATGGACCCCTGTTGTAAACACACAGGTTTACAGCTATGTACATCTTAACTGTCAGTATATATGCACATCATACAGGTTTACTACCAGATACCTGTATGTGGCCGTAAATGATATATCTGTGTCTGTGCTGTGTGATACACATGCATACATGTACATGAAGTACTGACATATATATGTGAAGTATACACATTCATGCATGTGGAAGTGACAGACAATAGGTTAACTGGGACACACAGGTGGATGCTAACTACAGCATGTGTCACACACATTGCCGCCCTGAAAGGCATACATTGATAGCAGGTTGTGGACAGTGGCATTATACTTGGAACAGTGGCATGTGCAAGCATAATATGTGAGCCCCATTGTCTAATAGTACTGAGGTGCAGGTGTCAAGATGACCTCTCCCGGCTTTGTTAGTAGTTGTTATTATTAGCAGGATTGCTACACTAAGTATAACTGACATTGGTCATATACACAACATCTGCTGGTGTTCGTCACCTTAGATGTAGCATTTCATACCAACCACATTACTACCACTCGCAGTGATGTCATGGTACGAGTGGCAACTGCTTGACCAAAACAATGAGCCAATGTCCTACTGTAATTATGAGGTTGTCCAGTGTCTGTCATTCCGGGATGTCATGACCGAAAGACAAGCCTTTGTCACACAGCACATGCATCCATGATTCAAGGGAGTGTGGATAATACCTAGGTCGCATTTACCCATATAGTGCCATTCCAAGGCAAAAGGCCTAAACACAGAAGTAACACCCTGACACCTACAAGACAATTGCATTGGATGCTTATGCTAACCAGTGCTAGATGTGTGGCTTTCGTAATCCATTTGCTCAATGTAGAACCTACAATGAGGAATACTGACATCTGTGCAGTGAGGAACACCTGGCTGAAGGCTCTGTAGTGCACAATTGCACTATCACCATATAACTCAGATCCAGACATGTGGGCCATAACACTGGCACGGACCATTCCAGGTGGTGTCCACATAATCATAAAGGCTACTCACAAGTAAAGACCACTACTTTGACATAAGTTATCACAGATGAGTCAGGTACAGGTGACCGTGGCAAAAGCTGCATTCTAGAGTGTATCCTCATACATCCACCACCATGTCCTCAGACTACCAACACACATCCATACATGTGGTATGACATAGTATGGTAGAACACCAAATAACCTTCGATTGGTGGACTGTACCTAGCCCTACATCAACTGTGCAAAGTACCCATGTACTGCCACAGTTACATAATGTGTTATGCAATGCAATTATACCACTGTTTGTAACCAGGTCAGTTGTACACATACCAGGGACCCTCAGATGTCGTCAGCATTAACACAGTCGACTGTTGCTGTAAACCAGTAAATAACACCCTCATGGCTGGATATGACCTAAATGTACCTGCCCTGGATAGGTACATCCCACACTCATACAACATAAATGAAAATACCATAGCTGTTGTTGTCCTTTCTACATACAGGTGGCTACATTCATTACACACATGCACATGGCAGATATGTACTGTTATCATTCAGCAGCTATGGACCTAAGGTTTGATATCTATGTTGACAAGAGGTAATATTCCCTCTCTACTGGTCACCCATGACACCTATCACATCATACAACAACCCATGTGGCATGTATGTCATTAAACATGTCCACCTAAGATCATAGGACCTACACACGGCCTGTATTGACAGACTCAGGGAAATACAGCTATGCTCTGTATGTTCCTGAGTAGTTACAGGTGATATGTCCATGACATGTACAGCCATGTGTGCCCTCCTACATATACCCCATGTCAACAACTGCAAGCCATGCATGCTGTGTGCTGTCTGGACATTACCCTTGTTTCCACAATAGCCAGAACATGCTGGGGTGAGATGTTTACAAGCCACAGACCTTGCACATGCTTGAATGAGTGTAATGCCTAGCTCAAACAGAAAAAATTGCTGGCACTCCTCCAGTAATCATGAAGTGTATGTGCCATATATGAAGTGCTCACTGTTGACCATTACAGTGCCCTGGCTTCACCGTGGAACTGTCAAGTAACAGTTTGTGGGATCATGACATGGAATATTGCTGTGTGTCTTGCTGATATGTGCTGTTGGCATGAATGTACACTTGGCTACTCAGTGAAGGTGGTTGCGTGTCCTACTAGTACATGAATACAACATCCATTATGGTGTAATGTTCGGCTAGGTTTCACACATGGTGTGGGGAAGGTGTGGAATGTATCCTCTTGACCTGCTAGTCCGCTTACTGATGGAGACTGCGTATGTGTACATGTATTGATGTGTGTTTAGTTTCCATGCGTGTGCAGTATCTGATGTTTGAAGGTGAATGTTGTCTTAGTACATCATGCTGTTGCAATGCAGCCTCAACATTGCCAACTGTATATGGTGATATGCTCAAAGTACAGTAAGCTGTACTTTAGGTATGGACAGATGTTTGGACATGACTACTAAGTGGTGGGGCTACTTTGCAGATGAATGATTACTGAGGGCAGCTCACAGGTGTGTTACAACCATTCCTACAATAACCTGTGTAACTGCTACACTATGGTTCTGTTAACTGAAGTGGAAGACACAACGTAGAATACAGTAGGGGTGACACTGAAGGCAAACCTCTTGACACCTGTATCAGTAACACCTCCCCTGTGCATATATCATCACAGGTTGCAAAGGAAATAGTATGCTTTATAGCGTGTGCGATAGTGCTGTAACTCTGTAATACCTATCATGAGACAGGCAGGTGTTTGATTCATGGTACTGGCACGTGTGGGTGTGTGTGTGTCCATATATGTCATGTATGGTGGGGCATACATCCCAAATGTTTTTCACTCTCCTGAACACTGTGGTAGACATCAGTACAGAGTGACGTGTAGAAAGTAAGGCATAGGCAGTTGATTGAATCTCACACATGTCAAGTGTCTGTATGTGTGTGATATAGGTGTATATCTTTGTGAATGCCACAGTGTATGTGTGTGTATGTATGGCTGTCCGGTCCCTGGTGTGAGGCTGTATTTTACCATAGTGAAATGTTAAGGCCCCCTCCCCCAATCCTCTCAATGCAATCCAGTATCTCTGTTGATGTCAATCTTAGAAGGGCATTCTAACTGCCTGTAAACATGTACACCCTGGGGGTGAGGCTTGTTGTTACATAGCCGACTGATGAACCCCCCCACCCCACATTCACTCACTGCAATCTAGAATCCCTGTTGATGTTCTCGATCTTAGGCCATTCCGACTACCTGTACATGTGTAATCTCTGTGGCGAGTCTTGTAATTGCGTAGTACTATAATGATGATTTGCACATAGGCAGGGATTCTCATCCCAACACTGTCAACTGTGTGTGTGTGTGTGTGTGTGTGTGTGTGTGTGTGTGTGTGTGTGTGTGTGTGTGTGTCAGAGTGCGTGTTACTGTGAATCCCAGAATGTGTGGGCGTGTTACTGTGTCTGTGAATCCCTGAGTGTGCGGGTGTGTTACTGTGTCTGTGAATCCCTGAGTGTGTGGGTGTGTCTGTGTTTGCATCCTGTCATGAGAGCGGATATTACTGCTTCCCAATGAGAAGCCACTTTTTCCACTGGCCTTTTCCCTTGTCATCTGCTATACCACTCTTTTACCTCCTCCCCGCTGCAGGTAACTATACCTGTGATGTCACCCACTATGGATGTGACAGCTCTGAACACAGTAGCTTACTACATAGCTATCATGCTCTTGGATCATTAGATCAGTGAACATAATTGAAACTTGGGAGATTAAAACTGCGATGTGGAAGCTACAAAGTGCATACAGGTATTATCATACAGACCTGTGAGTAGTCATCATTTACATATGAGACACTAACTGCAAACACTGACATCCCCCGGCACATGCAATTACACCAGAAAGAGGAAGGCAGATCATTAAGATCAACATGCAGTTACTGTTACATATGATACATACTGTCAAATGTACCAAATGCATTCTAAAACTGTACTACATAGTATGTCCATTGCCTGTCAAACACTACTCAACAATATTAATCTACAATTGTCTTCCTAGTATGTTCACCCTGTGCATCAGACCATATGAGCATGCCCCTGCACTGATGATGTGGATGACAGGGATGCAGCACAGGCATCATCATATGCACAGGGTGATAATGTTTGCCAGAGGCCTAGGCTGCACCATTGGATGACATCATGTATGTGAGTTAGGGCCTTTGATATCATTGGGCATGTGTGGATGTTATGCATGTGTGTGTTGAGGTGCCCTACATTTGTTTCTGGTGTGTGTGTGTATGTATGCACACAGGTCTGGCATGTGGCTGACCTACACTGGGGTATTATTGACAGCTGCAGACTGTAAAGGGAAAGTTCCACAGTTCACGGTGTCCGGCCACGGCCACATGACCTGCGCCTGCCAGGGGTTGCATGGGCACTACCAGGCAGAGGTCCAGATTGGGTACTGTCTGATGACACATGTCCACTGGAACCTTTTCCCTATTGGGACCATCCAGGACCATGTGCACATGGCCTGCTGTGTCCTGGCATGGACAGGATAGCACCAGCTGCACTGCTGCTGCTAACGCCACTATGGGAGTGGGCATTTGAAGTAGCATGTTCATGTAGACCTTCAACAGGTGATGTAGCTGGCTTACATCCATGTGCCCGATGCCTCACTCCCACCAGATATTCCAGCACAGACATTCCATGCTCGAGGATTGACATGCCATGGTCAAGGACTCCCACCATGTCACCCAAGCTTCTATCCAAGACATTTGCAAGATGATGGTGAGCATCTGGATGTTGTAAGTTAAAGAACGGACAGCACCCCTCTGAAGCCTCAGACCATCTCTGTTGTGCCATTCAGCACGTGCCTGTGCCTCCATTACAGCCTGAAACATGCGTCTGGTGACACCAGCTAATGTGCTTTGTCTTGCAGGGGCATGTTGGCCAGTGGTCCTCCTATGAGCAGCACTGGGCACATGCCTGTGTAGGACATCACCAGTCATTTGGCTGGGATCATGGTGTGCAGGCACACCTACCATAGTCCCACACTTCCCTGTTCCATGCTACCATCCACCAACTGTCTTTCCTCTACGGCCACTGGTGATGGGGTATGTGTAGGCAGGAGAACTGTGTGCGGGGATGAGGGGGATACAGGTGGAATGGCAATCAATGGCACAGATTCAGCCCCTGACAACCCTGCCTGTGCCTCAATCATAGTTTCATCATCACTGCTAGAGTCTGTGGGGACACTAACATCAGGTGGACTGCAGGAGGGCAATGCACCTACATCAACACCTGTGGGGGCAGACAAAAACTGTACATTACAAGTTATACAGCACAGCACACACAGACATACACACACACACAGACAGACACACACAGACAGACACATCCTATGGCACCCAACGGCATGCAACATGCATGTGATATGGCAGATGACATTCAGCTTAGACAATTATAGTGGTAGTTATCATACATCCCTGAGTTGCACACAACAGCATGCATGTTATAGCAGAAGGCATGCACCTTACACATTTATAGTAGTAGTTAGCATACATCCCTGTGTTGCACCATTTGTGTTAGTAGCTTATGCCCCATACCTGCAACACAATGCATGCACTATGCACCATTGCACCGCACTGCCATGTTTTGTGCAACATATCCCACATGTTAACAGATCTTCGCTGACCTTTGTACATCTGCCACTGATGCTTTGTGTTGGCCACTGCCCCTATGTGTGAGGAGGACATGTGCCGAAGTGTATGTGGGGTGAATACTATGTTTGCCTGAACCCTAGCTTGCATATCTCCCCCAAAGCAGTGCATATCTGTTCAACATTATTCTGCGTACCCCTGAGCTGAGTCTACAGACAATGTGCATGTGGTTGTACACACGTTTGACATGGCTGTCCCTACTTTGCAATGATGCCACAGACCAGCACAGGTTAACAGTCCACCAGCCTGATGTTTGGCATATGACCTTGCCAATCACATGTAGTATGACATGTTTTCTGCTGACGTGTTGAATGACATGCATACATGTGTAACACAATGGTGTCCTTTCAAATATACAGTAAGGTAATGGTGTCCCAATACAGGGACATGTTATACTAACCTGGACCTTCAGCTGATGCAATGTTGTCAGTCCACCCTACAAATATGATGTGCATAGCCATTGCAGGGCATCATGTGGCTTCACTACTGCTATACAGTGTGAGTTACAGACACAGTTCATAGCCATGACTGTGTTCAAATACAATACATGTCTAATGTGGAATGTGACCCATGTCACTGAGGTGTATACACACTAAACACTAATGTGGAATGTGTGGCACAGGTCACTGTAGGGTTTACAGATGACACCCCTGCACATCTGCAACCATATTACTGATGCCTGGCAACTATGCCCAGACATGGCTAACTTAGCAGTACTCCATGTCCCACATGCCATCTGTGTACCTCACACACATGAGGAGCAAGCATGACAGTGATGTCTGACACCAGAAAGGTGAATGTACTGTATCTGTGGCCTGCTGTGGTTGTATGTGTGTGTTGTGCAACACATGTATGCATTTGGATACTGTATAGGTGAATGCTTTCATGTCGTGACACACTCAAGATGTTCAAGGCATGTTATGTGGTGGTTTTGATGTCATGCCTACACAAGCTGTGCACAGGCCTGTATGATGTTTAGTGTTTCACATCTGCAATATCACCATTACACAAAGGCCATAGTTGTATTGTGTCGAGCCAATGTACAACAGGGTGTACACACATGTACATCACTTCTACTGTGTGTGTTCCTTCATGTCTCTGGCCATCCTCCATGTCCATGTGTACACATGTTTTGTTCAATGGTTGATGGGCATCTATGTCACATGTCAGTGTTATCCCATATAACATACACCCATAGATGTCATATGCTCCACTGAGGACAGGGTTATGCAGACAAAGGGTGGTATGCTTGGGATTTGAGATATCATGTTTTGCAGGATAGTTGAGCAGTGTTGCAGTCATCCCACTACATGTCATGGACATGTCAGATAGCACATGACATTGTGTGACATTCATAGCAAGGGTATAATCCACAACGGTGAATCCTGTGGGCTGGTCATACTCCAGTTCCAACACATTTAGAGTGTGTGCACACATATGCTGTCTGTATAGTACTGTTTGTATTCCCCACATGTGTAATGCTGATCTGTAGTACCTGTCCGTAGAGTGAACTACACCTCCACCATTGTATTCACAGTTGTCCACACATCTGGCAATGACAGTTTGTAAGGTTTAGTGTAGGTGTTCATATAGTTCTTCAATCATTCCACATGGGTAACCATTGTGATGCATTGCAGGTCTGACCAGTGAATATTAACAGGACAACCATACATTATGTGTACGTTTGTTAAATGGCCACATTGCAGATAGCATACAATTAATATGATCTGTG
The DNA here is from genome assembly GCF_019279795.1 of Protopterus annectens. Taxonomy (NCBI): domain Eukaryota; kingdom Metazoa; phylum Chordata; order Ceratodontiformes; family Protopteridae; genus Protopterus; species Protopterus annectens. The sequence goes on from NC_056744.1 coordinate 932,397,583, forward strand.
CATTATCAAGCCTGGTAAATAATCTCACCTGCAACAGGCTGGCATCGCTGCAAAACACCAGAGGTACCTAAATAGGAGTGTCAAAGCAGTAAGATCATTATCCACACCTGTGGAATAGTTACAGGGTGCAATGTACATGTTAGCGCATAAGCCAGTACAATAGACTATACTATGGAGTAGGCACATCTGTGCATACATAGAGTAGCAGACTATAGTATGTGGCATGTGTGCATACATGCCTTGTATATGATGTTACATTACATATTGTACAGTAACACATGTAACTATATGAAATATAGTTGTGTTATATGTGCAGTAGTGACTTACCAGGCAACTCCAGGCTCAGTGGTTGAGAGACACCCACCTCCACAATACCAGCTAAAGCTTGTGGATGGAGGTCTGCAGGTTTCCCCAGGTGGGCCAGTAGCACCTTGGTACGTGTGAGTGGGGGTTGGGTGAGTGGCCCCCCCACTTGTTGCATCTTGTTCCCTGGCGATTGCATTAGCATGCTGTTTCGCCCATCTTATGAGGTCCGTGCAGTGTCAGCACACCTGCTGATAGGTGAGATTGTGGCGGCCAACATCATTTACCCTCCTGCAGAGTTCCTCCCACTGGGCATCCCGCTGCTGTGCATCCTGTGGCACATGGCTGAAGAGTGTTACATGGTTGTTGAGGAGGTATAGGATGAGGACCTCACCCTCCAAGCAGGTGTATGGTGGCAGCCTGACATGCGGCATACCTGGAAGACATAATGATGGGGACAGATCACAGTAACTCACAGAGAAGTACACCTGAACATACATGTGTATCACATTTATTAAGATTACAAATATGTCTTTGCAAATCTACATGACACTAACACCATTGACATTTTAACTCACACACATTTGACACTTACTGGTGATTTGATGTTATCACCATATATGTGTGTGTCAAGTGATGACATTGCTCATACTCCATGTGGATGTCTTGATATGGGCATGTCTGTTTGCCTATACTGGTGTCTTTACCTATCAGCACATGCCTGGATGTGTTCACATTAATGCAATAGACCTTAATGCTGTGTATATGTCACATATATAGTCATACACAGCCTTAAGGAATGTGACCTGTGACCCTGCAGACTTGCTCACAGAAAGTTTTACATGTATGTGTTTTGCCATATACATCTACATGGCATTGTACAGCTGTTTAGCATCCTGCCATGTATTACCCATGTTGCACATGTGAAACACATGGGACAGTGGCTAGCCTGATGGTATTTGCAGGGTTGGATATCAACTATAGCATGTATGGTCATAGTTAGCTAGTAGGCTATATGCCCTGGACCATTTATGAGCCTAGGCTGAAAGGCTACCTAGCTGTAGCCAATAGACAGGTAAGTTTCACTGGCCAGTTCAAGCAGTGTCACAGAACTGATCCACAGGGTTACTGATATATTTGCCATGCAGTCCTCACACCATGTCACAAAGAGGGGCAATGTGCAGCTTCGCTGGACAGGGATGCATAGTATGGTACGAGTATGTAAAGTGTATGGGACAGAGATCTGTCAGGCATGTTGTGATCCTTGTACTAGAAAGGTGGATGTCCATGAAGTATGTGTTTATTTGAAATCAGGATGTGTAAGTGTAGCATGTCCAACATCTCTGGGTTGGACATGGCTTTATTCAGAGTAAGCATCATGCTGCATAGTGTTGCTAGGGATTGGGAAGGCCAGTGTAGGCCATCTGAACATGGCCAATAACCCTTAAAGGAGATATGTGATCTATTATGGGTCACTAGTGTTGAGTATGGCTGAACAATGATCTCTATATTCATAGATGGCACCCTGTCATGATTAGGAGTGCCACGTATGACTACCTGTCTGGTGTGGTGAAGTAACTATCAAAGGAAAGACTACTACACACATAGTTTCTATTATGTTGACCGCTGCCTAGATGGTAGTTCATGGGTACAGGGTTTTTAACATAGGGGATGACAATGCAATACTTAGCTGTCAGATATGGCACACACCACACATTGACCCACGAAGGCCCTTCTGTATGTTGACCGCAGCACACATTGAGTCAACTATTGCTCATAGTTCATAGTCTTTTGCAAACATCAATAGGCAAATGCCTTCTGTGTTAGTCTGTGTGGTATAGATAACAAAGAGAGGGAGTAGCAGGAATTAACCCTGTATTACTGTAGCTGGCACTGGTTTGATGTGCGTGTATTAGTCAGACACCTTTTGTAGTGTTGGTTCTGCCAGCAGTCCAGTTGCCAACCACTCCTGTGACATAGGAATATACACCCAGTTTACTGAGTGTAGCTGGAACACAGTATGGGTGATGGTGTCCTAAGACCTGGCAAGGTCATGATATGCTGTGTGAATCAACCTTACTGTCATCTACATCTGTACTGACTACATCAAATAAGTTGATCACGGTTCATGGCCTTACAGACCAGACTCAGTAGGGTAGTAGTGCACTATTTCCCATTATCAGTGGTGTCTCCCCCTTTGTGGGTGTGATAACTTTTGCTGTGCACCGTTCAGTGTGTACATAGCCTGACATGAAGCTATGATTGAACATGATGTGTATGTGGAGAGCAAATTGCTCTGACATTTCTGTAGGATACACCCTGGGATGTTGACAGCTGTATGCATGGCTTTAGAGAGTGCAGCTTGTACCTGCATAGTTGTTATTACAGGGGCTCTGTAGTGTACATGGATATATAAATATGTGCACCTGTAGGAGGGAAGGTGGGAGTGGGTTTAGGTTCTCCAAGACCCTATCTGGATGAACAGGTGCTATTTCTGCAGGTGCAATACTTCCCATGCCATAGTGCTGTGATGCACGGCAGGTCTTGGTGTTGCCATTACGATTCATGACACAGCTATAGAATGCTCTGTGGTTGGCCTCATATGTGGCTGATTAGTTTCACAGTAGCTTTGTGTGGTTTTATATGGTGCATCTGCATCTTACTGAGGCTGACCAGGATCACCTCCACTCATGTGTCACTCTTGCAACAGTTACTACCCTCTGTGGTACACTTTAAGGCAGGGTACCACTAGTTTGCCTTCTTGTTTGTGTTTGGTTGAATCTTGGTTCTGTTTCAATGGCACAATCCCTGCACTTATGTGAGTGCTTAAAGTTCATTTGTATAAGATTCAGCATTTGCACATGCATTGTCCATCTGCATGGGTGCCATGACAGTCACCACTTCACTCGTAAGAAGCATAACATTGGCTTTGGAGACTGACTATGTGTAGCATACTGTTAGCCCTTTTTGTGTGACTATGGCTATCCAGGACATTGGGGTTGATGAAATCCAACATGCATTGAGCGCAGGTGTTGGTACAGGAGGGGTCTTCCCAGTTCATAATGGAATAGTTGAGAGTAGCCATTATTATGGTTTTCTGTCTCAAACCTAATATTCCCCATTACAGCACAATATGACAGTTGGGAATTATGAGGCATGGTGGGTGATCTGTCACAAGGTGCAATTTGGATTCCACTTTGGCACAAAGGTAGTTGCTCAACATAATGCATCTGAAGTTATGCAAGTGCAACTAGTGTGGGGGGTGTACATATCCTTCAGGAATATGGACACACCTGTGGCCCGTGTGTTCCAATAAAGGATAATGGGCAAGAGGTGAGGTATGTGTTATAACATGGTCATGCAGGTGTGCTCTCTAGAGCGCTGAACCATATCTCAGTCACTGCACAGATATGTTCTCCATGTTAAGGAATGACATAAGTGAGTCCATATGGAGTTTCTGAAATGTATCACTGAGTAGCGAGACCCGCAGTTTATTGCTTGGCTGTCCCTGTTACAGCAGTGGACGTTTACTTGAACTTTGCATGATGAAGGCACTATAGGGGAAGCATGAGCCCTAGCCAGTATCCAGATTCCCAGGGGTAACAGGTGCAGGCCTTGTCTGGCAAAGCATCATGGTCTGTCAACCATGTTATCCCAGGCAGAGAGATACTGGATACCCTTTGCATTGCACCAGTGTATTAGAGAATTGTGGAATACAATCCTTTTGTCCCTGTACTGCAGTATCATTCTGGCCAATGGCAGAATGCTACCCAGGCCTTGGGACATACCTGCATAGGCTACAAGACCTGACAATTCTTACATGTGTGTTTCCATGCAGTCCAGGCTACTGCATCACAGGTCCTGCACAACAACATGGAATATACCAGGGCCATGTGTATAGTTCAAAAGGTGGTCTGTGTGTATGGGTATGTGGCTAATCATGGCAGACAGGCAGCTGACAGTATGTTTGCCCTCGTACAGCCTGGTGTGTAACATAGTGCTAGAGTTTGCATTCACAAATGAGTACTGTTGGGCATGTTTCCGGCCACGTGTTCTGAGGTGTGGCACAATTATGCAAACTATGTCATACAGTTTGTGTATTTTGTTGTCTGTCTATTCCAGCTTGGGAGGTCACTTGCTTGGCCAGATACTTAAAAGCCTCTGTGAATGTGTCTGATTTCTGGTAGTATGTGCGGGTGTCCTTACTGTGTTCTGGTAAGGGTATGTGTTGGTTGTGATGATGAGATGCATGTGTTAACATACACCTCATGACTGTCCAGTCCAGTCATGGCTGTAGACTTGACTGCCTTCCAGCATATCCCTGTAACTGCATCCCAGACAATGTGTGGGGTGTGGTGTTAAGTGGGTTTGGCAGTGTACATGGCATAGAGATTACTTTCCCCCCAGGATGGCCGCATACACAAAGGTGACATTAGTAAACACCAGTAGCGGACTAGTGGACATGCCTGTATGAGCATTCAGTACTACAAATACCAAGTACTGTATTTAGTGTACTTATTGCTTATGAAGATGTTTTAGACAGTGATGCTAACAAGTAATTACTTGTGTTATGGACGTGACAACACTGGCTATTACAGAAACATAGTAGCTACTTTTAGCAGCAATCCTCCTCTGAGGAGCACATCACATCCTGATAGTTGATTACAGATGATGCAAGTGTCTACAGGCCTGTTTCCTTTTCTGGGTATATACTCACATATCTACCAGAACCATGAGCTCTGATGGGCACAGACACCCACACCCCAAACACAGTCATGTATCAATAGACTCTGCTGCCACTATCAACATGATCAGGATATAATCAGAAAGTGTAAGCCATCACCTATGAAGCAGCTATTACACATGGGCAGCAGTCTCCTACATCTTACACTCCTACTATAGATGTTACACTGGAGTTAAAGATGATATGCAACCTGTTTCATTACCAGTACTGTGCACTACCTTACATACAGTATTTGCAAGCGACTGTTAGGTTGGCAATGAGAGGTTAGGCTACACAAACCTGAAAGTTCAACCAGTGTGTCTCTACTCTCAATATCCACTCTATGTAGGTGTGCACTTAGCCATTTGGCCCAGCTCTGTAACAAGGATCACTACACATTTGCATAACATGTACACATGCACAGCTGTTATTGCTTGCAAACAATACTAGAGAGGTGGATATTACATGTGTTATGTGCATGGATAGTTACCTAGCTCTTCCAATTATCTTTGCTATCATGCTGCTAAACTGTCAGATGAATACAAGTCATATGTATCCTGTTATTGAGTATTGTAATTGCCAATAGACATAATTAATGTTTGCATAACATAACAGAAATGCTATGTAAAATGGAATACAGATCTGCCTAAAATACTGTACATTACACAGTTACTGACACAATATCCCACAATGCAAACCATATTTGCACAGTAAGCCCACCTTTGACATGTTCATCTTACTTATACATCCATACATATGTCTACTGTTACAATATATCAACATATACTATCCCCTGTTATAGCACATACTTGTTGGACCAACCCTGACACTGACAGTGGCTGGAAGAGAATTGGTGAGTTCCAAACCCATATATATCATCCCTTGTGGTGTATGAGGAGGTTGCCTTGTGACCTACAGCAATACACACATAGAATACTACAAGCATTACTACTGCTCAACAATACATCACTACAAGATAGCTATTTCCACTATATGCATTGATTACACTGTAATTCTTACAGAACAGGTACTACATACACAGACATACTAAATGTTATACATACCTTCTTAGTAATTACAGGTGTTATTGACTGGTATATTACTCGTTTTCAATTTGTGTTTCAGTAATTTGTACTGTTCTACAGGTAGATACAGATGGTTTGAATGTGTGACAAGGCATCCTTTTATAGTTAGAGATCAGTAACATGTGCTATCCTGATAACCAATTGGTGCTCCTAAGTAGTTAATTACATGCACATCAGCTGTGCAGCTACAGCCTTAGCCAATACCATGGCAACAGTGGAGTATAACTGACTACTCCACTTGGGCGTTGTCCCTTTGCCTTACTTGTGAAGAAGACAGCCTGGAAGTGTTGTTTGAAATCTACTGCAACAGCTGTATGGAGACAAACACTAATATAATGAGTGTAATGCCTAG